>NW_023489472.1:0-1072 GCF_013731165.1 Rhagoletis pomonella
TTACAAATGGGAGTATGGAAAGAAATGTAAATGCAAAAGCGAACACTAATCCAAATATACAAAAAAGGTAGTTCAGACATTAATTTGAATGAAAACTTTAATACCAAAAAAGATTGGTAGGGTTCGCCGATTTAAATAGGGACTGATCTCTGAAACAACGACGGGCCGATACAGGTCGGGGATAACCCGCGTGTTTACATTACGTAGAATACTATGCTATTGCTTGCATCAGACTACCCACCCATAATCATGTCCACTGTGCCTACGTTAACTTTAGCAAAGCTAATAGGGAACTCTTCGTGAAATTTACCGATAACACCCACGTTTTCCCAAACTCAACAGGCGTATATATAGCAGTGCTGCAGCGTATTCACACTTGGAAGCCTAGAATAATTATACACGAGATTCAACTAAATAGTTTTCTTCAGCTCAGCCTTGTCTAAACACCGCAATTTGGATATCAAAAGGATGCCTTCTGATGCCGCTTTAACAACACCTGCGTAGATGCTATATTCTTCCCCTTATAAAACACAGTTTTATGCTAATCAACTAATTCCTGCTTGGAGACATTCGAACAGACACTTGGTGGAAGCGGATACAGCTTCTAGGCAGGTCAGGAAGAACCTTAACGAGAACCAGAACTACATTGCATAGCCACTGACACAACACTGTAGGTACATAAAAGAAAAACCCGACACTCGTCGTAAGACAATACTCTTGTCCCGAGAATGAAGACATTGTGCCCATTAATCGCAGATGAATACCTTCAGCTTTCTAGATCTAAAACCTGTATCAGACTTAACTCCTAATTATCCAGCTTTTTAAAGCAGCCGGCGCAGTAACAGTCCCACCTTTATCTGCCCTACTAAGGGCCGTTTTCTCATCTAAGCTTTAGATTACCGGCCACTTTATCGTCTCGATATACGAGTTTTCGTTTTCTCATCAACGCATTAATTTCTCGAATCGATAAATTGTTGCTTACCCGTTGCAACCTTTAAAATTTGTACCTAACTTTAAATTTTGGCTTGGTTTTGGTTCATGAGTCAGATATATTAGATATTTCAACCAAGGT
>NW_023489473.1:0-1072 GCF_013731165.1 Rhagoletis pomonella
ACAAAAAGACGCAAACCTATTTGTTTGATCACGAGTGAATGTATGTATGTGTGTTTAGCTTGTCAAGTATCCCCGCCCGGCGCTTTACCATCACCCCATTCCTTAAACCACTTACAGTTACTCACAAAATGGAGTATTCGGTGATTTTTTTTTAATATTCGCAATGTTTTTCAAGCTAATTTTTTTTTTGTCGGAAATTTTTACAGTTACTCACAAAATGGAGTATTCGGTGATTTTTTTTAATATTCGCAATGTTTTTCAAGCTAATTTTTTTTTGTCGGAAATTTTTTTATTAAGATATGACTTATTTTTTAACATGCACTGTATGAATACAAGTATCGTGCAACTGTGCACGAAACCAAGCAGAATTCAGAAAAGTTTCATCAAAATTGCAAACCTTTTAATAGGAATTTCTAAAAAAATATTTAAGTAAGCAGTTTTATATTTATAGCCCCTTTAAATTTAGTAGAATGATATGCAAATTTCAAATGACTAAATACGAATGATTTTTGATACTTTTTTTGCTGGTCATATACATTTTTTTCATATAGCGGCTGATCGCCAATCCACATTTTTTTTTTTTATATTTCGTATAATCGTATAACATTTACCATATCCGCCCCCTATTGTAGTAGGCGAGGCAGTTCGCCAATTTTTACCAGTGCTCATACTTTTATCTTTCCATAGTGCAAGTGGTTCTAAAACCAAATTTCAGCAAAATCGAAATATGTTTACTACCTTTTCCTCAAACTTTTATAGGGATCTGCCAGTGTGAAGCGTCCAGTCTATGTAAGATTGACGACATGGAGCAGCTGAAATTTGTCTGGCTATTATTTTAAAGTATGCAAAGTATTTTTGCACCAATAATAATAATAGATTGGCTTTTACACATATGTTTGTATTTGGCCGAGCCTCTCCTCCGAATCGGTTCGTGCGCCTTGATAATGTCTCACAAGGCAATTGTATTTTTATGAGAAGCAGCTTTTCATGACCGAAATACACTCGGAGGTTTGCCATTTCCTACCCCGACCGCTATTAGAATAAAGCTGTATTTTTATTTTTTGATGTTGGG
>NW_023489474.1:0-1072 GCF_013731165.1 Rhagoletis pomonella
TTATGAATTCACTGAGGGAAATAACGCATAGTAAACATCAATATTTTCTATTTGATTATCGTTTAAAAATGTTCGTATTTAAAAATAATACTTTCATAACACGCACGCGTGGTGTTGATTCAAACTCAGCATTTAAATGCACATTTACATGTCTGGCTGTAGCTGAGTGCGCGAAGATGCTTGCCACAATTTGCTAATTTCCAGAGGGTTAGGGTTCAATTCCCATTACAACCAGCATGGAATTTAAATATTTGTTTAGCTTAATTATGAAAAAGCAATCGGTAATTGCAAACTGCTTCATTTTAATATGGGCGTGTTTGAATTGAATATTTCTATACTAAATACTAAAATTTGTGTACTTAAATGTATTACGAGTTGGGTTAGTGCTCTTTCATATACGTATTTTTTTTAATTTAGCACGCTTTTTTAATTCTAAACTTCTTTCTCTCAGTGCACCTGTTTAATTTGTGAAATAGTCACATTTTGAGATAGTTGAACTTTGCACAAGCAATAGTTGATGATTAGTATATGTACCTAAATACGTTCAAAATCACGTGTACAGAGTTTTACAAATATATTAAGGAAAAGACAGAAGTTTTGAAACAAGTTCACAGCAACGAAAAATATGACTGATATTTTAATGTTATCTTGTGCGTAAATTTTTTTCTTTCATGAAACCTAGAGTACTTATAAGTACAGTGCCGTACAAACTTATCGGCTCAGAGGCTCTTTCATCAGATCACAATTTCTAATCAGATCTTTAGGAAAAATTTTGAAAATGTAGCTTTTGAACCAATTAATAAAGTGCAAGTCTGAAGTTGCCGGCAAATTTCGTTGATTTTTAGCATTTATTTTTTTTGCTGACAGTGTCTTCCATATAAAAAGAATTATCGAACATAGTTTTTATGGAAGAAACTCTCAGTAAAAACAATACCAAAAATAAACAAAAATTTAATGGGCTGCTAAAGTTCATTTTAAAATTTTGTATAAAAAGTCTGATTAGAATGTACAAAGTTAAACAATTTTATTTTTATGTTTTTTCATATATTTATTATAAACTGTATTTTTATAA
>NW_023489475.1:0-1071 GCF_013731165.1 Rhagoletis pomonella
TAAGCGGAAGAACAAGCAATCAGCTGTTCACATGCTATCACCATGTTGTGAATTCGCCTTGGTTGTGGTAAATATTTACCGCTATTTTGAAGGCAGAACTGAGTACTTCTCTGCCTTTATTTTCTTTTTGAATTGATTCAAGCAGTTTACTTTTTTTGTGCTCTCTGATCATAAACAATTAACATTTTTAAACAGTGGAAAAAAATGAGTTTCAAGAAAAGTTCTAATGCAATTTCAAGAAATTCGCAACGATGGGAAAACTCTTTGATTCGCTTCGAGAAAAACAAAAATAGACGGCAAGAAATAAAACAGGTTGATAAAAATTTGAATGCATTTTGCAGAATACCTAAGAAGACTGTTAAAATAGGTAGATATAACACATTGGCAAACGTCGAAAAAAGTAAAAAAGCAAGATTTAAAATTATTGCCGACGAATTGCTGGATTTATTGACAAAATTAAACTTTCCCAGTATAGCTAAAACTTCAATTGAAAGAAAAGTAGAAAATCTCTTAAAAAATTATTCGAAGTTTTTAAAGCGACCTAATGGAGAAGTTTTTGTAGTTTTTGGACAATTGTTTGATATAACCAATCCAAATGGCATTTGGCTGAGTGTTGAGGACAAAAAGTTGTATGCACTTCAACAAAATTCCAATGGAGATGTTGGATACACCACTGAAAAGAAAACAAATATTCATCCATCAAAAATTTCTTTACTTAAACCAGTCACCGTACAAAAGAAAAGTGTTATAAATGCAAGTGAATCTGATACAACAATATCGTCCCTGGAAGGAGATAATGAATTGTATCACCCTGAAAACTTAGAAAAGTCAAGTGTCAAACAAAGATCGCAGTAGACATGATAGAGAAAACAAGTTTGAGTAGCAAAAAAACAACTAAAGTATGTGAAATATTAGTGAAATCAGGCATTGATATTCCTGCACCCTCACAATCTGCCGTATATAAAGTCTCAATGAAATCAGCCGAGCGATTGGAAGCAAAATATATGACAACGTTACAAAAAGGGAATTGGTGTCTTCATTTTGACGGCAAAAAATTTGGAAAAAAGGAAG
>NW_023489476.1:0-1071 GCF_013731165.1 Rhagoletis pomonella
TTAGGGTGATCCAAAATAAATAAGCTAGCGAATTGATGGCCTTAAAAGGACATATTTACTGGGAAGGAAATTCTCCCATCTGGAAAAATTTGTATTACAATTTTACAAGATGTCGGCGGGCATTTGAAATTTTCTACGTAAATAACATGTAAAAAAAGTTGTTTTCATTAAATATGTTATAACTTTCGAACCGTTAAAAAGTTATAAAACAGGGATAAAAGGGGTTTCTAGGCATATTCTTGCAGGGCTTTAAATTCTCTAAAGATTACTCTGAAGGTATAGCGTTGATACAAAATTATAGTCGAACTTCGGCGAAAGACGACGGATTTTATTGACGAAAGACGAAGAACAAAAGCAATTTCTTCTGGAAGTAATACAATTTCAATTAAATAATTTAAAAATAAATATAAATATAAACAAGTATGGTTATGATTACGGTGACCATCCGTCCTTTATTATACGGGACAGTCCTCTTTTTTGACCCATTGTCCTGGTAATTTATTTATTTTATACGGGACGCCAAATGTTCTGTATTTCTTTTAATGCCCTGTATTTGTCCCGTATTCAGTACTCTGACGCATTAATAGCTCATTAAAATGGCATGCCTATGAACGAGCTTTAAGTGATGCTGGTATATAATCGTAATTTTCTTTATAAAAAGTTTTCCTAACAAAAACCATCTAATACCAAATACTTTTTGCAAAAACTATAAAAATTAATTCTACAATGTTTCACCAAAATTTCAAACTTTTTAATTTAATGGCCTTATTCATAAAAAATAAAGTAGCCTTATAAAAGGTTTATAAATTGAAAAATGTATGAAAACGTCAATTTATAAAGCTCTTTAAACCTACTTTATTTTTTATGAATAAGGCCATTAATCTTTAGATTCAACAATTTTTATTGAGCTTGAGGCTGTTTTTAATGAAAAACTTATTGTGGAAAAGCAACAATAATTTGAAATAATATAAAAAAAAACTTTTTAATATACAACGCTTTTATAAATGGACTAAAAAGTAGAAAATAATACTTCTCAGTCCCATAGAATTTGTTTTGATAACTTTTGATTTT
>NW_023489477.1:0-1071 GCF_013731165.1 Rhagoletis pomonella
ATGACTTGTTGCGTGGCTGGTTGCTTTGGTTTGTGTTGCTGTGATTTATTGCATGGCTGGCTGCTTTGGTGGCGGGTATTTGTGTGGGCCAAATTCTTCAGGGACATTTGGTCCTCACAATAGCCATCACGGAGTACAAAGTCGGTAAGGATACGCAAACAGACAAAACGATAATAAGATACGAACCACCAAGGGTGCACAAACCCGAAATCAATGACAATAAAGAGTCTGAATTCTATGCAGTCGGCTTCACAGCACTTTTAATAATCCTAGTACTTGTGGCCATATTCATGGTATTCGAAAAATAATTGAACGGACGACTACGTCGGATGGAAATTGAAGCAAAAGGCATATAAAAGTTAGGAAAACTGCACACGTGGTCAAGGAAGGCACAACAGCACCAGGATACTTCACATGCAAATTGGGTGCAATTCTAAATTAGGTTTAAACAAATATATATATATACATACAAATTCAATCACAAAAAAATGCATATGCACATATTATATGCACGATAATAATATACTAAAGCTAGAAGGGGGAAACAAAACAAACTGTGAAAGGAAGCGAAAATAGAATCAAACAAAACTAAATAGAAAGCATTCGGCCAGAATGGCATTACTTATAATTTATTGCATTCATGTTAATAACACTGGTTTACAGCAAAAATGTTCTATGGATGCCACTATCCAATTCCTATGTAGAATTCCTCGGTGATCCCGAAAATCGAACTAATTTCTATGGACACGTTTTCGAGATATTTTCAATTTACCGTTATTCAGCTTAAAGCAAAGATTGGTTCCTTTTAATCACGTATATCTTACGAACCAATTTAAAAATCTTAATATAAAATACGGCGAATAAAAGCTAATGAAATTCTCCATAAACCATATAAACATGAAGCTGAATAACGGTAAATTGCCAATATCTCGAAAACGTATCCATAGAAAAAAATTAACCCGATTTTCGGAATCACCGAGCAATTCTACAAAGCACTTGGATAGTGGCATCTGGAGAACAAAAACCAAATTAAAATTTGAGATCCAGTGTAATATTATGCGAGGCTATGTA
>NW_023489478.1:0-1071 GCF_013731165.1 Rhagoletis pomonella
ACCAATTGGTCCAGCAGGTCATCAGCTACCCTACTCCTGTTCATATTCTTCTTCTTCTTCTTTTTTGGCGCTGTAACCGCCTAAGCGATTTTGGCCGAGTTCAGCAAAGCACGCCAGTCGTTTCTCCTCTGTGCCAACTGACGCCAATTGGAAACGCCAAGTGAAGCCAAGTCCTTCTCCACCTGATCTTTCCATCGCAGTGGGGGCTTCCCTCTTCCTCTGCTACCACCAGCGGGTTCCGAGTTGAATACTCTCAGAGCTGGAGCGTCGGTGTCCATTCGAACGACATGACCAAGCCAACGGAGCCGCTGTATTTTAATTCGCTGCACTATGTCCATATCGTTGTAAAGCTCATACAGCTCATCGTTCCATCGTCTGCGGTACTCGCCGTCGCCAACGCGTAAAGGCCCGTAAATCTTCCGCAAAATCTTTCTCTCAAACACTCCAAGAGCCGCCTCATCGGATGTTGTCATTGTCCATGCTTCTGCGCCATATACCAGCACGGGCATGATGAGTGACTTTAGAGCGTGGTTTTCGTACGCCGAGAGAGAACTTTACTCCTGAATTGCCTACTCAGTCCAAAGTAGCACTTGTTGGCAAGAGTGATTCTACGTTGGACTTCAATGCTGACATTATTATCGGTGTTAATGCTGGTTCCCAAGTAAACGAAATTCTCTACTTTCTCGAAATTGTAACTGTCAACAGTGACGTGGGCGCCAAGGCACGAATGTGCTGACTGTTTGTTTGATGACAGGAGATACTTCGTCTTGTCCTCGTTTACCACCAGACCCATGCGCTTTGCTTCCCTATCCAACTTGGAAAAGGCAGAACAGACTTCGCGGTTTTTGTTACCGATGATGTCGATATCATCGGCATAAGCCAGCAATTGCACGCTCTTGTAGTAAATTGTTCCTGAGCGGTTCAGTTCTGCAGCTCTTACTATCTTCTCCAACATCAGATTAAAGAAGTCATATTGCCTTGTATAAATTTAATCATATTCTCCCAAGCCTCAGCAAGGGCATCCCTGAAGGCCTTGCACGCTCCCGACCCGGGCAGGTGATGGGCATTTTT
>NW_023489479.1:0-1071 GCF_013731165.1 Rhagoletis pomonella
CCAGTAAGTGTTGTTGTTGGTCCAGTAAGTGTTGTTGTTGGTCGGAATATTATTATAGTTCATCGTGTAAGTTGCTAGTGTGGAACATTTAAAAAAGTAACACTGAAGAAGTGACGTTTACTGTTTCTGTTGATTATCGTCTTCGCATTTCGCATGAAATGAAACATGAGTGTTGATGAGTATTGTGGCTCCATTGCCGAAAGATTTGCCATCGAAGAAACGGAAGGCAAAAACTAGTGAAGATGTTCTCAAACCAGACGAGGAACCAGGTCCATCTTCCTCAGGATCAACACGTAAAAAGATCTCAAGGAAAACGACAACAAAGAAAAATACATAAACTACTCAGCATTATTATTTTTGGCCCATAATACGTTTTTCTAGTGTATAATCATGTCTTTATAGCTTATAATTCAATGTATTTTGTTCATTACCAATACATTATATTTTGTCGTATTTTTACTCTTCTTTCTCTACATTTTTAGTACACTTCTAAGCAAGTTAGGATTTTCTGCTTTTCACCACGTGAAAAAGCATCTCATCTTCCATCCGAATCAACCAAAAAGTGAAAATTGATTTTTTGACACCTAAGCCCCCTTTCCGTAAACCAGGTCACATATACTTAAAACTGCCTCAAAGCGTATAAAGTTTTTCACGTATTTCTTTCTTGTAGAAATGGTATAGAATTCTTAAGAATCAATATTTTTCGATCGGAAAACTCTTTTTCTTTTCAGTAGACTTCCAATAACAATACCCAATTGTTTATTTTACTATTTTTTAACACTTAAGATTTTTTATGGGTCCTTCAAAGCATTTTTTTTTTTTGGGTTTTCGAGCGAACTGTAAAAAATAGTTGGTATTAAATATTGTTCAAATAAACAATTGATTAATAATTATTGGAAGTCTCCTAAAAAGAAACAGAGTTTTCCGATCGACTAGAATTGATTTTTAAGAGTGCTATACCATTTCTACGCAAAGGTGTTTTCTCCATTTAAAATACATGGAAAATTTCTTGGATTTGAAGTAGTTCTAAATATAATTTTTTTAACAAAAAAATACGGGTATCCTTTTTTT
>NW_023489480.1:0-1071 GCF_013731165.1 Rhagoletis pomonella
GGTATATTAATTTTGTTCACATAACAGCCAAAACGAATCGAGATAGATATAGACAAATGTATACATAAATGATCAGAATGAAAAGAGAAATCGATTAAGCCATGTCGGTCTGTCCGTCCGTCTGTCCGTCTGTCCGTCCGTCCGTGTACACGATAACTCGAGCAAAAATCGAGATATCTCAACGAAATTTTGTATGTAGGTTTCCATTTATCCAAGGTAGGATGGTATTGAAAATGGGCGAAATCGGACTGTAACCACGCCCACTTCCCATATAACGATAATTTTAAGAAATACGAAAACTGCGATATTTTAGTAACTACTAGAAATTATTCACTCAAAATTGATATTTATAATAAGTTTAAGACGAAAAATAAGAATATTATAAATTTTCGGAAAATGGGCATAGCCACGCCCACTTATGGTTACATGTATATATCTTGGTAACAGCTGCACCAATTTTTTCCAAACTTGGCACAGTTGTTGGCCTTCGCACAGCATACCAAATGACCGAAAATTTTTAAAATCGGACAATAACCACGCCCACATACCATATAACGGTAATTTAGAGAAATACAAAATCTTCGATAAATCAGTAAATATTGAAGCTAATTTATTCAAAATTGATGCTTGCAACAATTCTTTACCAAGAAATACGTTTATGGTAAAATTTTGGAAAATGGGCGGGGCTCCGCCCACTTATGATCACATATATATATATATCGGTAACCGTTCAACCAATTTGTACCAAACTCGATATGGTTATTGTGCTTGCCACATAAAAGCAAAACGTTGAAAATTATTGAAAGCGGACTAAAATTGAGGCCGCTTTTCATATAACGGTAAATTTCAGAACTGCTTGAAACTTCAAAATTTCGAAATCTAAAGACTCTAATTTACTCAAAATTGATACGCCCCGGCTTACCATGTAGCGGTAGCTTTCGGTAAGGTGAAAAACATATATTTAATACGTGCGCCGGGTATTTAATGTTCGGCTCCGCCCGAACTTAGACTTTCTTACTTGTTTAATTTAACTTTTCCGACCTTTTCGAAGAAAATGTTGTTTCTGTGTAA
>NW_023489481.1:0-1071 GCF_013731165.1 Rhagoletis pomonella
TTGTCTACTCGACTAGGCTCACGACTTGTCCAAACCTTAAAAAGTTTATGAACATGTCTCTAATTTCCCCTTGATCGCGTTGATTTTAAATATTTTTTTTTATATTACGGATTTTTTACCATAAAAAAATTAACATGTACTTTGTATGGAAGAAAATCCGTTAAAAATTGCTATTAATCAACTTAAAACTAAAAAAATGTTTCCTGGAAACTTTTATTAGATGAAACTTTGCAGAATTTTCATAATTTTTGCACAAAGTTTGAAACTTGGATTCTTGGGTAAAAATAAATGAACATTAAATAAACAAACGAAAAGAAGCCAAAACTTGCTGAAATGTCGTGTCCCTATTTATTTTTGAAGTGAAACTTCTTTAGCGGCGGTTGGTTGGGTGGGAGTAAATTGGCAAATTCAGCGGAAATTGCACACGGAAATGGTTCAACGGAAATGATGCAACGGAAATGGTACAACGGAAATGGTTGGGGCTGAAACAAGTACTTCTTGTGTGTATGCAACGGAAATTATGCAACGGAAATGGTTGGGGCTGAAACAAGAACTTCTTGTGTGTATGTATATGGTATGAATTTAACAAAAACTTGCTAATAAAAGGTTAGAGGATAACACTTAGAGATAACAATACAAGAATGATAGTAAAGGTGAGTACATACATAGATAAAGAAAATTATAAAGGCAAAGGTAAAAACAAAAACAAAAACAAAGATGTGTAAAGATAAAGGTACAAACGAACACCAAGGTAAATTTAAACACTTTACTTATATATATAAGAGCAAAGGTGAAGGGGAATATGTTGATGAAGAAAATGATAAACATAAAAGTAAAAACAAAGATGAGGATGACGATACCGATAAAACTAAAGATGAAGATAGGGGAAGAAACATTAAAATAAAGGTAATTAAAGAGGAAAGGATATAGAGAGAGAGATTTTCGTGACTCGCGAGACTTTTCGATTAAATAATCGATATTTTTATCAGTTTTGTTATCGATATTTATCGATTTTGTTATCGATATTTATCGATTTTGTTATTGATATTTACCGATTTTGTTATCGATATT
>NW_023489482.1:0-1071 GCF_013731165.1 Rhagoletis pomonella
TAATTGCTCAACTTCTTTTGAACCAGAGCAACTGTCAAAAATTTCCAACAGTAAAAAGTTACGAATTGGCACAGCAGAAATGTAAAATTTTCTCGCCATAATAAAAAGTTTTTTCAACATGGAACTTTTCTACTAATTGACATGAAATTACTATGCCAACGCTCGGGGCGCTGCCACTGAGGGCCTTTGCCAACTGATTAAAAAGAGAAAATTTGGAAAGACCAAACAAAAATTTTGAGATTTTTCGTTGTGAATACGAATGCCATAGTTTTTACCTAGCTCGTGGGACTACGCAAAATTTTGACAGCTTGTAAATATGTATACACATAAAGTTGTTGGCGGTAATAAGGAGTCAAAATTAAAATGGAGAAAAGAACAAAAAGCGTAGGTTAGTTGTCAGTTATAAAGTAAATCCAATTTATTTGCGACTATTTGTTTATTCTTTTTATTGAAAGGCAACCACTCGGAAAAGCTTGTGTTAATTATAATGATAACAGAACGTGGCAGCTCGCACGTTGTCTAAATTCTCAAGTAACATAAAGTCCACAAAAGAATAAGAACGCCATGTATAAATTTTAACAATACACAAAAATAGAGCTTTCGCACGAGTGTTTGTTTGGTTTTTCAACACCATTTATAATTTTGTGTTAATAAAATCACGATTTGACAAATACTTAAATTTATTTATCTAATAATAATACAGCACACAACCCTGAAATCTAAGAAAAAGTCGGAAGAAGGCCATTAAATAGCAGCACACAACCCCGTGCCTTCCTCAGGAGTGATAGGGCATTCGCACGAGCCGATTTTACAGGCAACAAAAGTTGAATGCACGAGGCGATTTCGCACGAGGCGATTTTTCAGGCAACTTTTAGTTGAAAGCAAAAATCGCCTCGTCCGAACGGCCTTTCAACTAATCGCTTTCAACAAAGTTGGTCGCCAGCCAACTTTGAGCTCGTTCAACTTTTTTTCCTTGCAACCCTGTGTTTGTTTACATTCTGTATCAGTGTTGGGAAATTAAATTGTTCCTTCAGTACGAAATCTATACAAAAAATGTACTTTTCGGCTATA
>NW_023489483.1:0-1071 GCF_013731165.1 Rhagoletis pomonella
CAAAAACATGAAATTAACATTATAAAATAATGGAAAGAGTTACAAATTTTAAAGGCCGTACGGAGCATGATAAAAATATAGTAACTAGAACTGCTGAGAGTCACTTTTAAAATTCTTGACGTTTCCAAACAATTTAATTTTTAAAATGGTAGTTTAAGGAGCTTTTCGGCCGGTTTAATAAAAAGCAAACAATGTTTCTTTTTCCTCCTACGCGTTTCGATGTTTTTCACATCTTCCTCAGGGAGTCTGGTGTTTATTGAAAACAAAACATAAAAAACAAACAATTAGGCACATATGTATGTAAATAAAAATTATAACAAGTACAATCCGTTGGTGTAACAATTTTTCCCGCAAAACATAACTTACATTGAACATCAAACAAAGAAAATATAACAAAAATACACACTGATTTCAACTTATTTATATTGAAGTGTACTTCTGCTCGTCTGTTCTCCTATTGACCATTATTGCTGTCCTGTATGCGCAATTTATATTGTCGACGTCTTCCTTAAGATTCATTGCATTCTGTATTTTTTGTTGTATTCGCAAACTTTCTAATGTTAGTCGAGTTCTTTCTCTGTTCTCCACATCTAATATCTTCGCGTCGGTAGGTTTGAGTGTGAAAATAGCGTAGCAACAACTCTCCCACCGACATTGATGACGATGCGTCGACCAGGTAGCGCGTGACAACAACAACATCGCTGCAGCGGAAAAGCCAACAGCAAGAGGTAAAATTGCCGAATTGCATTTTGCAAGTCACACGGCAAAACATGTGCAGCAACTGGTAGGTGATAAGAAAGCTTCAGGTATTTAGGCGTAGTCGCCGCAATATTCTAGTTAGCAAATTCAGTTGTAATAACTCGACCGATACAAACGGCTGCTCTTGTGCAAACAAGAGAAATAAAATAACATTACAACCAGACCAAGTGTTTTAATAAGTGGCGCCCAACGTGGGGCCACAGTGCAGTTCTTGTGTTATCCTTATAAAGGACAAATCCTGTGCGTGGCCGTGGTTCGAATCCACTCGACAATTGCGGGAAAGTTAACCACTGTATAAACAGTGAGCCGCGA
>NW_023489484.1:0-1071 GCF_013731165.1 Rhagoletis pomonella
AGTGGTGGTGGTGGTGGTGTTGCAGGTGGCAGCATTGTAATACAACAACAACAACAGACGCCACAACAGCAGCAGCAGCAGCAAGTGACGCAACAGCATCAGCAACAGGGCCATCAATCGCAACAACAACAAACTACTACGACAATAAATGTGAGTGGAGTTGCTGCGGGCAGTGGCGGTAGCGGCGGCGGCATTGTCAGTAGTGGTCAACAGACAGCAATTCAATTGGTGGGCACCTTACAGCAACGTCCACGCAACATACAAGTTGTCGGTACGAAACAATTGAGCAGCGCACAAAGGCAATTAATTGCGACGCAACGCAATATTGGCGGTTCGACGTTGAAAATTGCCGCGACACCAATTAATGGTAAGGCATGAAATTATTAACTAGAAAGATATGTTAGCGAAATGTTTATGAATCATAAACATGCCAAAATATGTGCATAATAGAAACACGATATTTGGTTTATTTAATATTTATTATTTTTTATAAAATCATGGCTCAATATCAAAAACCATGTAAGTGAAAATCTCAAAATTCACGTGTGTCAAGTTAGCACTACACTTTTCGGAATTGGAAAAGTTAACTACGGCATTAATTGTAGTGTTTTTGTTGTAAATTTGTTGTGGAAAGAAAAACTGTAGCTCTCTTTTTTTTTAAATATGGTATGTAGTGCTAACTTGACATCATACACCTAGTCGATAGAATTGAGATATTGAAAAGGTTACAACGGAATTAATTGCAGCTTTTTTGTTGTAAATTTGTTGTCGAAAAAAAATTGTAGCTTTCGTTTTTTTAAGAAAAAATGGTATGTAGTGCTAACTTGACATACACCTAGTCGATAGAATTGAGATATTGAAAATGTTATAACGGCATTAATTGTAGCTTTTTAGTTGTAAATTTGTTGTGGAAAGAAAAAATGTGTAGCCTTCATACCATTTTTTCTTAAAAAACGAAAGATACAAATTTTTTCTTTTCACAACAAATTTTAAAGTTAAAAGCTACAATTAATGGCATAGTAACACTGTTGGGGTAAATGAAAACGATGATTTTGATTTGGTATTAGGTGA
>NW_023489485.1:0-1071 GCF_013731165.1 Rhagoletis pomonella
TACTCTAAAATTAAGTTTAACATTATAAACGCATACATCCCCCCCAACCAAAAATTTTCCTACCAGAACCTTCATTCCGTCCTTAACCATTATAGCTCGCCATCCCTCATTGTTGGTGACTTCAACAGCTGGCATAACAGCTGGGGGTCCCCAAAAAACAACGCTAGAGGCAATACACTTCAAAAATTCATTCAGCAAAACAACTACATCCTACTCAACAACGGCTCACCAACACACTATACCACCCACCACACGTTCACTCACATCGACCTCGCCTTTAGCTCCCCGGCCATACATCTAAATGCATCATGGTCCATCGAAGCCGACTTGTACGCCAGTGATCACTACCCAATTTTGATATCATTATTTAAATCTAATCCAGCACCCAAAACTAAAACTACACCCAAATTTAAAATTAAGGAGGCAAACAGGCAAGCAATTGAAGAGTACTGCGAGTTCTACAACACCAACATTCCTAACAGTAAAAACATAAATAAAGAAGCCGCTAATCTGAAGAAAATAATTCTCCAAAGCGCACATAAATCCATCCCTCTCACTCAACCATTCACAAAAAAATATAATGTCCCATGGTGGAATAAAGAGTTGGATACCCTCCGCACAATCAAACTTAGATGTCGGCACACATTTAAACGCAATATCACCACTGAAAACATGGTCAACTACAAAAAAGCCAATGCGAAATTCCGCCGCCAGCTCAGGCTGTCAAAAAGACTAAGTACGTTCGAGTTTACATCTACAATAGGTCCCAGAACTCCATTGAGCAAAGTATGGCAAAATATACGGAGCTATTGCGGTCTCCAACCCCTCAAAAGTATTCACTGCTTGCAAGTAAATGGTACATCAGAGACCAACATCCCCACAATAGCTGAGCATTTCGGAAAACATTGGTCTGAAGAATCATCAGACTCAAACTTTTCTCCTACGTTTTGCACCACAAAAGCGAAAATCTCAATACCCCTAACAAATTACACCCTTCATCCTTGGAAAACGATATCAAACTCATCGAATTTCTTGCTGCCCTAAACCGACTCAGGGGTAAAACTCCTGGTG
>NW_023489486.1:0-1071 GCF_013731165.1 Rhagoletis pomonella
TTTTTTCAAATTAAAACAAGTTGGGCTAACCGTTGATGCTATACCAACAAAATGTTAGGCGGAACAGTATAACAGTATGTATGTATGTAAGCACGGGTATGTATATACAGTATTTACCGCCGGCGGAGCAACTGATTGAAGTAAATATTTATGTATGTACGAGTATGTATTAAACAAGTGCAAAGCAGAATTTAGCAAATAGTCTGTTCCAATAGCAGTCCGGTTTACAGGATTTAGTCAGAACTTACAGGAAGTCGTTCCTATTGACATAAAACCTGTAAGTGGGAACACATTTGAGAGAGTAATTGAGCAACTGTTCCTAGTCAGAAGTTACAGGATTTAGTCCGGAGTTTTTTTTCCTGTAAGTTCATGAAAAGTGTCAAACGATCAGCTGATTTACATGTGCAATCAAAAACAGAAAACGGTGAAAGCAAAGAACCTTATATTTGTTAAAAAATGGAAGTAAACAACGAAATATTTGAATATGTATAGATTTTAATAATTATTTAGTGATATTTCAGCCAAATCAGTGTAGTACCAATGACATGTAAACAAACCGTCTGACGTTTTTACAGGAAATAGTGCTTTTTGCGTTCCTATGCACTTCTGCATCTGTTCTCCTTTTACTCTCATTTGAGAGAGCAAAATTGTAGTTTGACAGTTCCACAGGTTTTAGTCCGAAGTTCAAAGGAACAGACTAAAAGCAAATAGTGACAAATAAATTGAATTTAAGCTGTCTTAAGCACAAAATTTGAATTTTAGCCTTACAGGGTTCCGATTTGCACTCTTATTAAGATTTAATGGAAATATGTATTTTGGGTCGCACTTACAGTAGTTTCAGCAATGGGTCTGTTTTTAAAGTGCGCTAGTTGCTAGATTTCCCTCCTTGTTTTTTGTTTTTGTATGTAGGCACTTAATCGAAGTGATTAGCGCAATTTTATTCCTTCATTGCATTTTTTTTTTGGTTGATTTTTGCTGGGTGAATTTCCCAACGATAAATTTTTGATTTGTGGGTTCAATTTGAATAACATCAGTTTACTTTTATTTGTAAAGCAACGGATTTTAACAAGA
>NW_023489487.1:0-1071 GCF_013731165.1 Rhagoletis pomonella
TGTTGCGGTCACACTGGTTTATAACAAATTTGGCCGGCGCGAATGCGACCATGCGCCACCTTTTCCGAACACCTCCCACACAGCTGACATTTGACGTTTGACTTGGTATTGACAAATTGCTTACGTGGAAGGAGTCTCCAGAAGATTCTTTCCTTTTTCCGGCACGCGTTTCTAGAGTTGGACGTGATTTTATAGCCTTCACCATTAAACCGAAGCAGAGCGGCAAAACAGCTTGGCAATAGCAACCACGTGGGCCAAGTATTAAGCAAAGCCCCCGCGTACAAAGAAAGTGGTCCCGGCGTTGGCGAGGTTGCTAATAGAGTGCAAACACATTGTGTTTGTGAACGAGATATTTCATTGAAGCTGGCGGCGGAGGTTCACCAAACGCACAATCTCTGCGTACCTAAGCGGCGTGACCAATCCGGTGCCTCCAGTAATTCGGTTTTGACCGACAAGCAACAGTTGCGTGGTGCATGGTATATATCTTCCAGCTTTGGCGGAAACCGCCCATCGCTCGGCAATCTTCAGACCTAGAAACCAGGAGTCCGAAGGCATATTAAAATTCATAAGCGGAGTCCGGAGTGTCAGGTGAGACTGTAGCGTTGCATAGTTGTTAAAGGCAGCAAACGGGTGCGTAAGGATTTGGTCCGCGGAAATTTTGCTCGCAGGGTTATACGCCCAGCACACGTGCCGCGCTAGGCGTCTTGAGTCGGAGGAGTTAAATGCTCTGCAGTTGTGACATCCAACTAGCCTAATTGAAGCATAGCCCATGGCCAGACCGAATTAATCCGTCGCTTAATGGGTTATATAAGAATGCTTTAATGTATTTTGAAAACTAAAATCTTATTGCTCTACCTGATTTAACACTTGAAAAGAAAAAAAAAAGAGGATTTTTGTGAGTCGCGCAATCTCATATTTGTGATTCGTTTCTGTGGTTAGAGTGCTGTTCTAGATAGGGGGGAACAGGCGGAGGGAAATAGTAGGGCCAACGTAACAATAGCTCGCGCATGCCCGCGCAAGACGTCTTGTAGGTGGTAGGCTGCAGACTATAGTGGGCGAATTTCGTGCCTC
>NW_023489488.1:0-706 GCF_013731165.1 Rhagoletis pomonella
ATCGAAATTGCAGGCAAAATTTGTGCGTGTGTAATTAATGTTTTACTTATTTGAAGAAATGTTGCCCGTTGTTATTAAAAATAAGCAAACCAAGACCCCCGCTTTCCACTGGTGGTTACATAATACTTGAATAGCTCCTTAATTAACATGTGTTTGTTTTGAGCACGCACGGCAAGTTAAACAGGCATGTCTGAATCGATCTCCTGCATCATTCTTAGCAATTTGATCTGCATTTTTATTGTTATGTGTTGCAAACAGACATTTTAGGAACTAAATAGGTTCTAAAATCTCTGTACACAAGCGCACTTATTTTTAACAGTTTCCAGTTTTAACAGCTTTTATTTATTTTATGTATTATGTGATTTCCGGAAGCGTCGAATACAAAATGGGCTGTGACTGGGTTTATGTAATTTGAAATTGTATTGATGATTACAAATAATAATAGAAAGGCGCTTACATATCGACACAACTAAGAATTTCATATATTTCAGTAGAGCCAATTAAAGATTTTTTGTTTCGTAATTTAGCAATAATACGTCTTGGACCGTAATTATTCCGGATTATATGCGTCATACTGTAAGCTTTCAAATTATGTATTTTTCTAAACCTGAAATTTTGAATTGTGCCGTTATTGCAGAGGACCATCGACATATGTTAGAGTTTGGCCGAGCTACTCCTCCGATTGTGGCATGCGCCTTGATGTTGT
>NW_023489488.1:806-1071 GCF_013731165.1 Rhagoletis pomonella
TTAATCGCGATTAACCATTTATTCGTTAATTTTTAGTCATTCATAGACTAACATTTTGTCGACAATACTCGCATAAGATAGTCCCAAATTTTCACAAAAGAGAAAAGTGATTTTCTTCAAAACTTTTGAATGACGTCTTGACTGAACTTACTAATTCGGAATTTCTACTATTACTTATAGAGTAGGCTATTCATAAAGTCTGGGTAATGAAATACAAATTTTTTTATTATAAGTTTTATAAATATAAGGAGACTTTTATTGTTGA
>NW_023489489.1:0-643 GCF_013731165.1 Rhagoletis pomonella
ACTTTGTTGTCTTAGCACATTCGAGTTTTAGCTGCTTAACGTACATAGCAAACAAACAAACAAACAAACAAGAGAGCCAAGCAACAGCAAAGAGACAACTTACGAACTGGCAGTCGGACCAGCATCAAACGCTAGTATAGAGTCAGTTAGACAGGCAAGGCAGCCAGCCAAAAGGCTAGCAGAATGGCAACCGGAATGTGTCTATTTACATATTTTATATTCAGGTGAGCAACTGTGGCGCACACAAATACCCGCACACACACACACACATACACGCATGGAAAGTGGGGTAAGAAAACGTAGGAAAAGTTTACAATGCTAAGTTTTTGGAAAATTTCAACAAGCATATCACACGTGTCCACACGCAACGTTTATCCAACAACAAATAAGGACTTGCTCTGTTTGCCTGTCGCATTATGCCGCACTACACCCCCTCCCCCGCATCCTGGTACCCCCTTCACTAACAACATTTATTCGTAAACAGTGACAGCGGTTAGCTGGTTTTTAGTTGTTTCATTCTTCTCTCATTGCTCCACCCCCCCGTTGGTCTGCCTGTACGCTTCTACGGTTGTGCCACAATCAAATTATGTGTGTGACTTCTACAAGGTTTTGTCTTCATTTTCCTTTGGGGTACAATTTAGTT
>NW_023489489.1:743-1071 GCF_013731165.1 Rhagoletis pomonella
CCCTCGTCCTCGTAGCCCCTTCCCTAACAACATTTATTCGTAAACAGTGGCAGCGGTTAGCTGGTTTTTAGTTGTTTCATTCTTCTCTCATTGCTTCCCCGTCGGCCTGCTCTACGGTTGTGCCACAATCAAATTATGTGTGTGGCTTCTACAAGGTTTTGTCTTCATTTTCCTTTGGGGTACAATTTAGTTTTGATTTCATGTGTCTTTCATGCGAAATCTTAAACGCTTGCATGTGAATAAATTTGTGTGTGCGTCTCTAAATAATACTACTCTTTGGCTGAGTGTTGACATTTTTGTCTTTGTGCATGAAATTTGATTAAAATGA
>NW_023489490.1:0-1071 GCF_013731165.1 Rhagoletis pomonella
TTTTATTTTTCATTTTATCTTTAACTTAGTTGCTTATATATGTACACAGGGTTGCATTCTTGATATCGTAAATTCTTAATTATTGTACTAGATTAGCTTTAAGGTGTGTTCATACAAGGTGATTTATAGGGTTGCAAATTGTATGCTTTTATCGCATTACCTCACCCTCCTTTGGAAAAAGAAGAATTTGGCAACGTGATCAATTTTGCCATATTCTTCTTGCCCAAAATTTATAATCAGAATTAAATTGTTTTGAAGGAACGAATTTAAGAGATGCTTAAGGGATATTCCTCCTTCTTTTCATTCGTTCGTTCAAATCAATTTAAGTGTTGGTAAATATTAGATATTTAAATAAAAGCTATTGTATTTACTTAATTATTACTTATTTTATTTATTAAAAGTTATTTAATTGGCAAAGTATCGTATTTGTAAAATAAAATTGAGTAATTATTTTCGTAAATAACTTATGAGGCTATTTTATTGAATTTTACATAAATACATATTAATTGCTTAAGAAAAATGGAATTTAATTTTTTTTTTTTGCTTTAATATTTGTATTTAGATTTTCTGAGTTATATTTTTAACAATGTATGAAAAATGCTTTCGGTTTAATAAATTCATTTAGTATTTTGGAAAAAAAAATCTTATATTATAATTTTGTGGAAAAATATATTGTAGACACTTATAATAGTTAGTTTTGTTTGTTTGTTTTTTCTTTTGAGCCAGATTTCATATTGAACATTTGTACATTTCAGATTATTATTTTTTTGTTTTGTACACTTTTGTTTTTGTTTATAAGGTAATAAAGTGAAAGTAATTATACATACGTATATACATATAGAAGAAAAATTTTTATTTTTTTTTTAATTTTATTTTATGAATTCTATTTTTGTGTACTGTTTTTTCTTTGTTTTTCGCTTCATCAAAAATTGTGACGTTTACACCGTCAATTTTTGTTATAACGTATGGCCCTTGGTATATGTTTTCATGCTTATTGCGTGGTTCTTTTTGGACAAGAACCCTGTCGTTAACGCTAATTGATAACGGACGCGCCGTTTTATCATATATTAG
>NW_023489491.1:0-1071 GCF_013731165.1 Rhagoletis pomonella
AATTCGACGTAGTGAGTGTTATAATCCCTAAGTGCGGACGAAGGCCGGCTACGCAGAAAGGTGTTCTCTGCAAAATGTATAGGGCCCCCCCCCCCCCTTCCTCGGCAACACAGAAAGGAGAATTCTACGTAGTGGGGGTTATAATCCCGCAGTATCGTTCATTCACAGTTCTAGAGTCTACATAACTCGAGACTGAATTCCTGTGAATGCCGGCCACATCTGGGGCTCCATCTGGGGCTCCCAACCAGAAACTGCTTGCAGAGCATTATGTTATGCATCCGGTCGCTGTCCTGACTGCTGTGTTCTGTGCTGTCTGTAGCTTCATCCACTGCGTCCTACTAGTCCCCTGCGACCACACTGGTGCTGCGTAGTCTAAAACCGGCCGGCCTATTGCCTTGTATGTTGCCAGCAACGCTCCTCTGTCTTTGCCCCAGGTACTGCCGGCTAGCGACTTGAGGACCTTGTTGCGGCTCTGTACTTTGTTGACAATAGCGGTTGCGTGCGCAGAGAAGGAGAGCAGGCTGTCGAATGTGACTCCGAGTAGTTTGGGGTTATTCACCGTCGGAATTGCTGTATCATCGACGTGAATTCCCAGCGGTAGCGTGACCTCCTTCGTCCAGGTGGCGAACAAGGTCGCAGAGGATTTCGTAGGGGAGAGGGCTAGACACCTTGCAGGGAAGAAGCGAGAAAGATCGGATATATACCCGTTTACTTTCGAACACAGGTCATCAATTCCATTCCCAGTCGCCATGATCGAGCAATCGGCGGCGTAAGAGACAATCGAGACTCCCTCTGGTGGTTGAGGGAGCTTTGAAATATAAAAGTTGAAGCGGGGAAAGGACACCACCCTGTGGAACCCACTGTTTTATTTTCCTAAGTTTGCTCGATTTGTCTCTAAACATTACCTTCGAGTGTCGACCCTCAGATAATTTGCCGACCACCGTTTGAGCCTCTGTGGGAGAGAGGAAGCCTCTATATCTTCTAGTAGCGTGGAATGGCTGGCAGTGTCAAAAGCCTTTGACAGGTCCAACGCTACTAGAATCGTTCTCTCACAGGGACGGTTACGGTTAA
>NW_023489492.1:0-1071 GCF_013731165.1 Rhagoletis pomonella
CTCCACATAGCACGTTGCAGTTATCGTCGAAAAATAAAAAAACTATAGAATATTTGTAAAATTATAATACAACTTATTATAATTACACTAGTTTACACGAGAAATGAACCTCTGTACAATGGTATTTTCTAGGCAAACTTTGGGTCGTTGAACACGAAAACAATGAAATGGGTATTGTATTCAAAGAAGCGTTTTAGAGATATTCACAAAAAACGTTATTCGTCAATATCTCTTAAATCGACTTAAACGACCTACAGATCGAAAAGTACTGATGTTCCCTTTACAAAAATACATATATAATTTGTGCAGAATGTGCCATAACGTCTACATTTCTCATCCGATTTTCATTATCTTAGGCTCAAAATTTACTGTAATGATATCAATTTTATATCGAATTTTAAAAATTATGTAAAATAGAATCAACTAAAAGTGTGAAATTTTCACAAGTTATCGAAAATTTCACTTTTTTCGACTTTGGTCAATTGTAACACATTTCATTGAAATCGGCACAGGCCAAATGTTTTTCTAGGAGGCACATCGATACCTTTCGAACTGTTGGGCCATTAAGTTGATTAATATTGACGAATAGCTCCGAAAAATACAAAAACACTCGTCTTGCGAAAAAATCTCGAAAACGCTTCTTTGAAAAGATAATTGCGTATTGTTGACGTGTTAAGCGAACCAAAATTAGTTTGGAAATCGTTTCTTTCTTAAGCTGGGATCCCACGATTGCCGCAATACACCAATTATTGCCTCATTTCATGCCCCAATCGTGTGATTTCACAATACATTGACTCATGCGGCAATAGAGGCCGATATTGTGCTTACTGTGCCCTATCAAATACGGCACGTGTGCGGCAATCGTGTGATAGCTCGATTGGCAATCATGGGGCAATGAAAATTTCAAAATTGCGGCAATATTTATTGTATTCTTCTGCGTCAATTGAAGTGAACAATACACATCAATATTTAGGCTGTTTATTAATAATTTACTTTTTTGCTTCCTTATGTGTCCAAAAATCACTGAAATTGATATCCTTGTTTTCGGAAGCAACATAACTTTTAATTTAA
>NW_023489493.1:0-688 GCF_013731165.1 Rhagoletis pomonella
TTTCGCAAAATCTATAAAGGACTCTTCTATTTCTCAAAAAAACCTGGGTAACAGTTATTCGTCGCCACGCTGTATGTTGAACAATTTTTTTGTATGGAGAAAATGAGCAACACCTTCCACACAATTTACCAAATATCAACGGTAAGTCCTAGCCACTTAAAATTTGCACTTTTGAGTTGAATAGGTTACAATATTGCATACTCAGAATGTTTCTCTAAGCAATCTAATTAAAAAGCTTAAAATTTACATGCAACTTTGTCGAATTTTGCTAATTTTTTTTTTTGAACTTTTGAAATTTTGACTCATATTGTCTCTCTTGGATATCGAGCTACACTTTCATAAAAAAATAATAAACATTAAATAATCGAAACAGGAATAGCCAAAGAACGCTAAAATGTCTCTTCTCTATTTATGTTTTCGCCACTCTATCTACAGCTTATGTTTTTAACCGACTTCAAAAAAAGGAGAAGGTTATCAATTCGTCTAAATATTTTTTTATGTACTTTGCACCACGTTAACCGATTTTTATAATTCTATTTTAAAGGAAAGTTGTTACCCCAGAGGTGGTCCCATACTAATTTGGTTTAGATCGGATCATTGTATCATGAATAAACTACAGATATCCTTAAATTTTTATATGAGAATTGAAGTCGGTTTTGTTTTTTGCTTAAAAATTACTTGTTCATAT
>NW_023489493.1:788-1071 GCF_013731165.1 Rhagoletis pomonella
TTTCGCAAAATCTATAAAGGACTCTTCTATTTCTCAAAAAAACCTGGGTAACAGTTATTCGTCGCCACGCTGTATGTTGAACAATTTTTTTGTATGGAGAAAATGAGCAACACCTTCCACACAATTTACCAAATATCAACGGTAAGTCCTAGCCACTTAAAATTTGCACTTTTGAGTTGAATAGGTTACAATATTGCATACTCAGAATGTTTCTCTAAGCAATCTAATTAAAAAGCTTAAAATTTACATGCAACTTTGTCGAATTTTGCTAATTTTTTTTTTT
>NW_023489494.1:0-1071 GCF_013731165.1 Rhagoletis pomonella
CTCGTATACAGAGAACGATGCAAAACGGGTTATGTTAGATGATCGAGTATACACGAAAATCATGCACCCGCTGCAGATGTCTGGTTCTTACCATCAAGTGACAGACATCAAGTCCAACATAACTTTAGTACGTTATAACGACAACAATATCGTAACTGTAGCCTCAACGGAAAGCGGTGTTCACCCAGTCGGTAAGGTAAAGAGATGGGTTAATAATAAGCGCGTAGATGTTGATCAGCCATACTGTTACCAAATGTACAATAAGTTTATGGGTGGAGTAGATAGACTTGACCAAAATGTCGGAAAATATAGAATCGGAATAAGACTGAAGAGATGGTATTGGCAAATGATGATGTTTCCCATAAATGTTTGCGTTAATAACGCATTTCAGTTATACCGACTTTCACAAGCAGGACAGGGCAAAGACTCTCATGACTTGCTATCTTTTACAAGATACATAGTGCAGACTTACTTGCTGCTGGGAAAATCGGCGTCTATTCCACGGCGACTTGCAACAGCACCCATGACTTGCAAGTCAAAAGTTCCCGATTCTACAAGACTGGATGGTAACGCACATTATATCGTCAAAAACGCCACTCAAATTCGATGCCGTCATTGCCAAAAAAACACGAAATTTAAGTGCAGTAAGTGTGGGGTTGGATTACATCAACACTGTTCCCAATCTTATCATACAATAAAATAATTTCAACTGGTTTATGTTTACCGAACATTAATTTAACTTAAATCTTGTTTTTTGTAAATGAAATGGATTGTCTTTTAAGTTTTCCTTTGTTTAGTTATTAATAAACGATTTGTCAAACAGTATCCATGTTTTTGATTTACTTGGAAAAATCCGCAGGCATATGCTCCCAGCGCCCATTATAAGGTGCGGTCCTTGAATACAGGATACACCAAATTTGAAAAAATTGAAGTGATCTATTTGGTTATTTTACAACCTACTTGGAAGATAAATGCAAAGGAACAATGAATTTTCAGCAATCTTTACACCTTCGGATAATATGGGTTAAGGACAAAATTTATTCAAAAACAATTCAAAACGAAGAGCATTTG
>NW_023489495.1:0-1070 GCF_013731165.1 Rhagoletis pomonella
TGATATAGCAAGTGTTTATTGTGCTTGTGCTTGTGTGAATGTGTTTTGTACATACATTTCTGTTCTTATTTGACGTTAGTTTTGTTGTGGCCATTCTTTGGACTAAAAATTTGGTTTTTTTCGTTCCTTTACTTTTCCTGTTATTCTCTTTTAGTGAGCGCATTTTGCTTACGCTCTGGCATTTTGACACTTTTCAGATTTTAGTCCAAAAAGATAAGGAATTAACCTATTAAAAGGTATTACCAGGTTGTGTCAAATGCGCATAACAACAATTTAAGAAAAACAAAAATTAGCGAAAACTATCGATAGTATTAAAAAATATCGACGGTGAAACGATAGTCAAAAACCATCGATAGTATAGATAGTGCCATCGATAGTATAGATAGTGCCATCGATAGTTTCAGACCACTATTATCAAGGTTGAATAGCTCAATATATGACAACAACAGAAATGTAAATCATTCAGACACTATAGGTGATTTTGAAGATATTTTGGAAATAGCTGATCTCGCCTTATTTTTAGCGCCGAGCTCTTAAAAGCGGATTGTTCGATTAAGCAATTAATATGAGTTATAATATATTTAATAATTGCACAGTCTTACTGCAAAATGTGTTGAAACAAATATTTTTAAAAAGTATGCGTATTTTTAAAGAAAATGGTTTGTATATCACTATTATATACATAAGTGATTTGTCTTATTTATTATTAAAGGTATTATCTTCGTTTTTGGTTTTAAAAACTATATTATAACAAGGCTCATTTGTAAAATAAACGATTTGTTAAATCGATCTCATGACTTTTATTAAAAAAAAGGCGATTTTTGGCGATTTTTTTTTAGAAATTGCGCTTTTTTTAACAAGCTGGACACACTGCTAATCATCAATATGACCACCTGTCTTGTGGGCTAACACAACCACCTAAGCACCACCACACGCACGTTCATTATGGTCTGATTCAACCACTTCAGCACCAACACACGAACTCTGCGCACCTACTGTAACCATCCCAACTACAGCATTTTCCACTGCCATCTCAGCAGCTTTCGTTGGTTTCCTGAACTCAACGCTAC
>NW_023489496.1:0-1070 GCF_013731165.1 Rhagoletis pomonella
TGATTATTAGATTTTTTTATATATTTTCGTTTTTTCTGTTCTTTTAGAGATAGCATTCTATTAAATTTTTATTTATTTTTGTATTTTGTTTATATTAAATTTGATCACTTTCTCTTCAATTTTTAAGCGGCACTCATTAATTTAAATTTCTTAAATCTGAAAATCACAACTGCCTCCACCGCGATTTGAACTCGTGACCAACGATGTTAGAGTCGGAGGTCTTCCCGCTGAGCTATTTTCGTATTGTACGAGAAGTGAGAATTTGTGCATTTACTTCTCAACAGAGCGCAACTAACACACCGAAAATTTTAACTGTCCCTCTCTGCAGCCGTTTTGCACTAGATCAGAGATGGTTCTGAAATGTGTAGGGCGGAACTAGCGCTTTAAGAGACTGTCTCTAAATTTTACTGCAGGGTGTATTGTACATACAAATGTATGTGTGTATGTATGTTTGCATACACGAAGCACCTGTTTCACTTTAATATTTTGTTGTGCAAACTAAAAAGGAGATATATGTTATAAAAATGGATGTGAGTAAATTATGCACAAATGGGTTTTAAATCATACAGGGGCTCGCTTAATTGGGAGAGAATTTAGTTTTACAGCTTTTATTTTTACTGTCATACAGTATGTATTTACCGCGTATGTATGTACATATGTACGTATGTACTATATGCAAATGTTCTTGTATGTACAGTGGTATATGCGAACCGTTTCGGGATTTATTTACTCGAAGAAATGAACTTGTTAAAAAACCAATACGGTCGCAGAATTACGGGAATCGAGGAAAAGAAATGTAAAGAAATTTTCTATAACGGGATGCGAGCACCGTTTTTATTAAACTTATAAGATTTTTCTTTAGAGGATCAAAATGTATGCGCGATTTGGCTAGTTTTTAGGCTGTTTTTGGTGAAATGGGGTTAGTAAGCAATTCAGATTCTTACTTACGGTTTTTTAGGGATACTTATTATTTGGGTTCTGAATTCCAACGGTGCTGGCTCTTTCAAGGCGACGAAGGACCAGTGTTTAGGCGGTAGGCCTTTTCGGGGAATAGGGTGAGATGACCCAAC
>NW_023489497.1:0-1070 GCF_013731165.1 Rhagoletis pomonella
AAAAATGTGATATAATTCATATGAAGAAAGTAATATTCACAAAATATGTTTACTTATGAAAAGTCTAACAAAATATAGGAAAAGCATCGTCTTTAAAACCTGCTCCGCATATTGGACATAGCGCTTTTGTATGAATTTTTTCTGCATGCTTTTTAATATATGTTAAAAACATTCCTGGAAAACCTTAAAATGTTTGCATGGAACCATGTCGCAATAAACAGATGAAGTAATAAAACGGCTTTCTCGCTTTATTTTCTGACATTCGGCTGCCTTATAGTCACATCTTATAGGCAAATTTTCAAATAAAGCAGTGGCACCTGGTAAATTCCACTATGGGTGGGATGCATGCAATAATACCATACACAATAATTCCCATTACTCGGACATTAAAAAGCAGTTTCAGAAGTGAACTAGTTATCATTTTTCCTTTTTCTAAACGGTTATAATGCCACCGGTACATAATTGCGAAAGGAGGGGAGGGCGTGGGACGCGAGCGCGACGTCGAACGTACATTTAACTTGTTCATGTACTACTTTTTGTCAAATGTAACTGGGTGACTACCTACATATGTGCACTATTTTGCTTTATTACTCAAATTGTTAAGTATAAAAGTTGGTCTTATTGCTCAACGAGAAATGAAATAAAGCAAATTTGTGTTATTTCACATTAAATTGGGAAATAACACAAATTTGCGTTATTGCCTCGGTATGGGTCCATATAACCGTTTGTCAACACAAACTATATGATGCGTTTTGCAATGATCTTCTCAAGAACTTTTCTCAGGCACGGAAGAAGGGATATAGGTCTGTAACCGGAAGTGTTAGAGGTAGATTGATTCAGCTTAGGAATCGGAAAGACCACTGCATTTTTCCATGTGTGTGGTAATGAACCCTGGTCTAAAATGTTGTTGTACAAATCTAGCCGTCTGGTTTTAACTTTCTGTGGTAAATTTTTAAGCACTGTGTACGATATTCGGTCTCTGCCATTTGTTTTTCCTGACACGACCTAGATAGTTAAATCGTAACCAGTGTTGCCGCGAAACGTTTTTAGTGGTAGCTAAATTCCAGCTA
>NW_023489498.1:0-1070 GCF_013731165.1 Rhagoletis pomonella
CAACAATTTCAACATGGCCAACTTACGGACGCGGTATTACAGAATTTGGCAAAAAGCAAAGGGATTCCATCAATGACCAAGCTTTTTCCCTGTGTGCCTCACTTCCGGACGGTGCGTTTTGCCGGCGCAGCTCCCTGGAATACCGCTCGCGTATCGCCAACCACCTTTTAGCACATTGCTCGCCTTTAAATAGTAAATCGCTAATGCAACTTAATTTAATTTAAAGCATTAGTACATATGTACCTGTTCGATTTAGCTGTTCGCCTATGTGCCTCCAAATTTGCCTTTTGTGTTCCGCTAACTTGTAGCTTGGGGAAAATTTGTCGTATAATTCATTATGCGACTGCACCAGCAATATCAATTTTTCGTCGTCCATGTTTAAAATGTTTATTTTATTTATTTGGTTTGCTTTGTTTTTATTTTTGACAGTTCGCTTTGACCCGTTGCCATGCCGTTGCCATATGTTTTATATTTGTCCGAAAAAACGTTTTTACATCATAATTTCAGAAAATTTAAATTTGAACAAAGCAAAAAATTGATATGGCAGCCTGGCTCTCTCAATTTACGTAAAAACATAACTTGGGAATCTAAATTCTACAGCTCTCTAAGATTCCTAAGACAATTTGAGTTTTGGCTAACCAGAAACACGTATTACTGGTATGGTAGGTAGGTCTAAGTTAAGTTAAATAGTGTCGTAAGTCTTGGCTAACTTACGCTTTAGGTATTCTGCGGTACGATCGAAACGAAAGAAGAAATCGAAACAAAACAAAGAAATATTTGCCACCAAACTATAGCAGCATATGAAGTTAAAGTTTGTAAATATTTTGAAATAACTAAATATACCTAGCATCACTGTAATTTAAAAATAAAATTTAAGTGGATACATAATTATAAGAATGAAATCCATAGCCGCGGCGTTATTGCTTGAAGAGAAGAACGAGTCCCAGATTGCAGATGCGGAAGTTGAAAGGCGGAGATTTAGGGACATGTTTGATCATTTTCACATGAGTTAAGAGGAATAAAAATTCATCTTGAACTGTATTACTCATCGCTTAAAGTCAGTGAAATTA
>NW_023489499.1:0-1070 GCF_013731165.1 Rhagoletis pomonella
TACTACAATGTGGGTAAGATTCGAAATGGGGTTGAAAAGGCTTTATTGCCAAGAAACGTGTAGGAGGGTTACCATCTGTTTAGAAACTAATTTATAAGCTTATAGTTCGAAACTATCTTAAACAGGGCTGCCACCTTTTAAATTTAAAATTAAATACAATGTATATAATAGGTTAAGTTAATTATAACAATATGAATATCATATACATATGGGCAAATCTAAAAAACAGGTAAACTTTGTGTTATTTAGCTTTATTTTCACTGTTGTAAACTACATAAAGTTGGTTGCTTCTGGATATAATTCATTGACGTATACTTGAAGCCTCAAAAAAAATTTGGACCAATTTGCTGCATAGCTTTTGAATTATAGGTGTTTAAATTAAAAAAAAAATAATGGAAACAAGTGAATTTTCTATGTAATTTTTCAAAGGAGCACAATTAATTATGTCAAATTAGCTTTGATAAACATCGAAAGAGCTTTTAAGATTGATAACTACTCGTTAGATTTCGAGTTTGATTGACTCTCTTGGTACGCGATTTAATATTTATGTGCCCGATTTGGTGATGAAGTAATTTGTTTAAGTACTTCAGATGCATCTCTCATTCCTGCTGACCGTAATTTTATTACAGTAGCTAGAGTCAACTCCCGTATCACTACAGTTCCGTTTCAGTTTCGGTTTTACGTCTCTTCGTTCTATCGCTGGACTCAACCAAAGGTTTGGTAGGTCGTCCTGGAAGACTGATCGTTTTTGGTATCGAAAAGGATCCTTTAATCCATTCCTGATTATTTTTTATAAAAGTATCAGCTACTCTATGGGCTTCAGTCCACTTTTTTTTAATTGGCTTTTAAATTTCGCAAAACTATTTTTTACCACAGTTATTTCATTCGTGGAATAATTTTCCGACTTCAGTTCTTTTTTTTGGGCCGCATCTATCTTTGCATTCATTGAAGAAATATAAATTTCTCCGCGAATTATGAACTTGAGATACTGCGGATTTTTATTAAAGCTAGAATATCTTCGTATTTTAAGCATTTTTAAGTGCACACGCGGTAGCAAATAAATATCTGAT
>NW_023489500.1:0-1070 GCF_013731165.1 Rhagoletis pomonella
GGGGAAGGATCTCGAAAACCTTTTATTTTTTTGCAGATTTTTTTTTTCTCCCTAAGCTCTGTTATATTACAAAAAAATAAGGTACCATCGAAGAAAATCGATGCAAAACTACGTAAGTTATAAGCGATCAAATAAAAATACCCAGGTTGAGCAATTTCAACGTATACCTCAAAACGTATGTATGGTATAAAGAAGAGTGAAATATCTAGCTATGCTCTGTTTCTATTGAGTTAAAAGTTCAATTTATGAATGAAATTACCCATATTTTTAACTTTTTTTTAAATATATTTATGTTTATACTATATTCTAACAACACTGGACCACAAATTTCAACTTTTTCTCTTTACCAGAAACGCCGTTATGAAATTCCAATTCCAAAATACTTGGAGTATAAAGTTTTGATATGATCTGAGAACACTCGTCGTCGCCTTATGATAGTATATTGGCCACACATGAAACAGAACATATCTGGATCCTTATTACACTCAAATTCTCGCGTCCTTTTACTCATTTTATTTTTTTTAATAAATCACGGTTTTGAAATTAGACTTATGAACTGAACTATCTCCGGCGAGCCTTGAAGATGTTATGAAGTTTCAAAGCGCATTAACTCATATTTATACTCGGAACAAGAATAAAATTGAAAAAATCAAATCTTACCTAGACAGAAAGGTTCCTTTTTATAACAAGCCGGGAAAAGAAAATACTACCTGTTTTAGATGTAGGCTTTAGAAATTTTCTGTGTCTTATAATTTTGAAAATCTACCTGCATACTTACCCATAACTGACGGAAATACATGTTTATAACTACATGCCTACAGCAGGTTTCGAACCCAACCACTCTTCCTTTCGATGCAACCACTCTACCTACTATAATACAATTCGAGTATTAAAAGTACTATTTGATTTATTTAAAGAAAAAGTGTTATCATTGTTATGGTGTTATTCGTTTATCCGGATAATATCTCACTTGCACTTTATACCTTTAATATATGTATGTATGTATAGGTACATACATTGAAGTTGCGCAACCTGGGTATTTTTATTTGATCGCTTATAACTTACGTAGT
>NW_023489501.1:0-1070 GCF_013731165.1 Rhagoletis pomonella
ACCCAACGGAAGTTAAATGGCATTTACGCAACAATCCAAAATTAAACTTATGTGCCGTTTAAATATTAATTTGAAATTGGCCCTAATACTATGTTCACGTTAAAATATTAACTTGAGTTTAACGGTTAGAGTTTATGAACATTTGTCAAGTGTAATCATTGGGGTGTTTAAGAAGCTCACGAGTTTAATTTGGCATCTGTTTATTTACTTTTTCTCATTTACATTTAGCCTGTTCCCGTACTCAAGGATTTAGACAGAAATAGTCCGCAGTAGCCGAGTTGCAGAATACCAACCGTTTGGCCAGAAAGAAATAAAAAACGTAGCTAAATAGAACTTTTCTTGCTGATTTTAACCATACCAAGATTATTTGGTGCAAATAAAAACTAAAGCCCATAAAAGAGGTTAATGTTAAACTTTTATATTTTTCTTTTATTTATAATATCTCGGGAACTATTTGACCGATTACAAACTTATTTATTTAAAGATAATTTAGGCACGTTTTACGCGACGTATACAATTTTAAATAAACGCCATTTAAAAAAATATATTTATATATTTTTTGGTTATTAAGTATTTCTTGCTTAAAACTATAAAGAAAGGAAACAAATTATGCACACCAAGTGAAATACCCCTAATTACCTTTATTTTGACGTCATTTAAAAAAATCAAAACATTTAACTTTAACCATTGATATCTTATTTCTTTTCAACTTTCGCCAAATAAAATCTTGCAGTACGGGAACAGACTAACGGCAAATTGGTTGCAGGTTTGGATTTTCAAAGACACAAACCAAATGTAATGCTACCCGTTTTGATCGAATTTGGTTTGTGTCTTTGCTAATCCAAACCTGCAACCAATTTGCCGACAGTTAGTCTGTTCCCGTACTGCAGGATTTAATCAGATATAGTCCCAGGTCGTTCCGTCCACAGAATATCAGTAATCTAGCTTTGCAAAAACAAAAATGTGACTCAATAGAACTTTTTGTGCTAATTTCAACCCTACAAAAATTATTTGGCTAAAGAAAAAAATAAAGGACATATCAATGGTTAAAGTTAAATTTTAAAATTTTT
>NW_023489502.1:0-1070 GCF_013731165.1 Rhagoletis pomonella
TAATTATCCGTAAATTATCCGTGAAAAGAATAATTTTGCCGCGGATAATTTACGGATAATTAACGGCAAATTATCAGATAATTAGTTTGGGTTTAGCTTGTTTCCTTAATTAGTTTTCAGAAGGTGCTCTGCTAACTTCCACGGAAGTATTTTTTAAAATGTGTCCGCGGCAAGATAATTCTTTTCACGGATAAACAACGGATATTTTACTGCAAATTATCAGATAGCTAGTTTGGGTTTAGCTGGTTTCATTAATTGGTTTTCAGAAGGTGCCCTGCTAACTTCCACGGAAGTATTTTTTAAAATGTGCCCGCGGCAAGATAATTCTTTTCACGGATAAACAACGGATAATTTTCGGCAAATTATCAGATAGTTAGTTTGGGTTTAGCTGGTTTCCTTAATTGGTTTTCAGAAGGTGTAAGTTAGCAGGGCACGCGATATTTTTTAAAATATGTCCGCGGCAAAATTATTCTTTTCACGGATAACTAACGGCAAATTATCAAATAATTAGTTTGGGTTTAGCTGGTTTCCTTAATTGGTTTTCAGAAGGTGCCCTGCTAACTTCCACGGAAGTAAGCGGGGCACGCGATATTTTTTAAAATATGTCCGCGGCAAAATTATTCTTTTCACGGATAATTAACGGCAAATTATCAGATAATTTGTTTGGGTTTAGCTGGTTTCCTTAATTGGTTTTCAGAAGGAGCCCTGCTAACTTCCACGGAAGTAAGCGGGGCACGCAATATTTTTTATAATATGTCCGCGGCAAAATTATTCTTTTCACGGATAATTTACGGATAATTAACCTCAAATTATCAGATAATTAGTTTGGGTTTAGCTGGTTTCCTTAATTGGTTTTCAGAAGGTGCCCTGCTAACTTCCACGGAAGAAAGCGGGGCACGCAATATTTTTTATATGTCCGCGACAAAATTATTCTTTTCACGGATAATTTGCGGATAATTAACGGCAAATTATCAGATAATTAGTTTGGGTTTAGCTGGTTTCCTTAATTGGTTTTCAGAAGGTGCCCTGCTAACTTCCACGGAAGTAAGCGGGGCACGCAATATTTTTTA
>NW_023489503.1:0-1070 GCF_013731165.1 Rhagoletis pomonella
TTATACCCGAGCGCACTTGTGCACAAGGGTATTATAACTTTGTTCACATAACGGTTGTTTGTAACAGGCAAAACGAATCGAGATAGATATAGACAAATGTATACATAAATGATCAGAATGAAAAGAGAAATCGATTAAGCGGTGACTGTCTGTCCGTCCGTCCGTCCGTCCGTCCGTCCGTCCGTCCGTCCGTCCGTCCGTCTGTGCACACGATAACTCGAGTAAAAACTGAGATATCTTAACGAAACTTGGTACGTGAACTTCTTTTGGGCGTGGGACGGATGGTATTGAAAATGGGCGAAATCGGATAATAACCACGCCTACCTCCCATATAACGGTAATTTTAAGAAATACGAAAACTGCGATATTTTAGTAACTACTGAAGATAATTCACTCAAAATTGATATTTGCAATGAGTTTTAGACGAAAAATAAGAATATTACAAAATTTTGGCAAATGGGCGTAGCCACGCCCACTTATGGTTACATGCGTATATCTTGGTAACCGCTACACCAATTTCTTCCAAACTTGGCACAGTTGTTGGTCCTGGTACAGCATACCAATTTCTAAAATCGGACAATAACCACGCCCACATCCCATATAACGGTAATTTCGAGAAACCCAAAATCTTCGATAAATCAGTAAATATTGAAGCTAATTTATTCAAAATTGATGATTGCAACAATTCTTTACCAAGAAATACGTTTATGACAAAATTTTGGAAAATGGGCGTAGCACCGCCCACTTGTGATCACATATATGTATCTCGCTAACCGTTCTAGCAATTTGTACCAAGCTCGGTGTGGTTATTGTGCTTGCCACATAAAAGCAAACCGTTGAAAATTGTTGAAATCGGACTAAAATTTAGGCCGATTTTCATATAACGGTAAATTTCAGATATGCTTGAAATTTCAATATTTCGAAATTTAAGGACGCTAATTTACTTAAAATGTATACACCCCGGCTTATCATGTAGCGGTAGCTTTCGGAAAGGTGGAAAACATATATTTAATACTTGCGCCGGGTATTTAATGTTCGGCTCCGCCCGAACTTAGACTTTCTTACTTGTT
>NW_023489504.1:0-1070 GCF_013731165.1 Rhagoletis pomonella
TCCGATTACTGTATCGATAACCCTGTTGATAACTGTGTCGATAAAAAATACCGATAACAATATCCAAAAACATATAGAAAAATACAACGATTGTAAAATCGATTAGTTTCTCGATAAATATAACAATCATCAGTATCGATTATTGTACATATCGTTAACAATATAAATGACTAAATCGATAACAAAATCAATTATTTCATCGATTATTATACCGATAACAATATCCATTATTGTATCGATAACAATGTCGATTATTATATTGATTATTATATCGATTACAATAGCGGTTATTTAATTAATAACAGTATCGATAACAACATCGATTATTTTGTCGATAGCAATTTCGATAATTATATCGATAAGAATATCGAGTTTTATATCGATAAGAATATCGAGTTTTATATCGATAACAATATCGAGTTTTATATCGATAACAATATCGATCTTCATCCTCATCCTTTTCTTCATATTTATCTTTATTTTTGCATATTCCTCTTTACCTTTACCTTAAAGTGTTTAAATTTACTTTGATCTTCGTTTTTGCCTGTACCTCTAGGCATCTTTGTTTTTGTTTTTATTCTCAAACCGCTAAACCGCTGAGAACTATTTCCATGTGCATTATTCCCCTTGAATTTGACAATTTACTCCCAACCAACCAACTGCCGCTAAAGAAGTTTCACTTCATAAATTCAAGAAATGTTCTTACCCTGTTAGTTACCCTAATTCTTATGTATCTCATTGTCTCTACTTTCGTCTTTATCTCACTTTTGCCTTCTTTTTTTTTACTTCATCGTTAACATTTATTTCTTCATCATCATATTTATCATTATTTCAAAGCTTAATTTCAAATGTGTAGTGAAACAACAGGCGAAACATGTCAAATTGAACATGTTGCAGCAACATCTATACACAATTCGAAACCATAAAAAACTCTGCTCATCTACGGAAAAATGCCTTTCCAACGGTGCTCTTGGTTTTGAAATCGGTTCGGTAGAATCGCCAAACGAACGGAGACAAAATTTATGTTAGCGTATTAATATATAGAATACACACTTGCAGGTTTTAAAAAA
>NW_023489505.1:0-1070 GCF_013731165.1 Rhagoletis pomonella
TATTATGAATTCGTGTATTAACATGCGTGGAAAATATGAACGCACCAAACAAGAGCAGCTGCTATTTTGTAAAGACCACCCCGAACTGCAAACGGGTAAAAACTGTAAAAAAACTTTTGTCCCGGAGTCCCCTCAGAAGTCTTCTCTGTATAATTTCTTCTTGCTCCACAATAACAGCCGCGTACATAATAATTATTTCGTCCATGAATAATATTCTGCAATGGATACTATTATGATATGCATACGCAAATAATAACTTTTTAACGTACTTATTTAGGCATATAAAATGGTTTTACAGTTTTCGTTTAGTAAAATTTTGAAACTTCTTTCTGCAAAATTAATAAAATTGAAAATATGTTTCAGCGTTGTCACCTACTCAGTAGGTTATCACAAAAATAACAGCAATTGTCACCGTTGGAGTTTTCACATTGCCCTATGCAAACCTAAACTTGACAATTGATTATAAACATGACAGTAGTTATAGCGGCGAGTTTTGTCATTGAACGCGAATAGGGCTGTTATTCGCATGTTGTCACAATTCAATTGTCATTATCGTGTCATCCACTGTTGTCATAAGTATGCACAGTCAATCATGGCAAGCGAAAAGCTCGTTTCATTTGCCAATTGCGGCGAAAGTTTCTCTATAGTGTAACAGCTGTTCTTTGTTTATATTATAATTGTTCTTTTTGACCGCCACTGCAACAGACGTGATTGCTTTTAAATAAAATCGACCCCAGCAATGGATCATGAAACGCCCGAAAAGTGAGTAATTTTATAATAGGAAAATTTATTTCATTTAGAAAAATATGAATGCACCACACAAGGGCAGCGCAGTTTTGTGAAGACCACCCCGAACTGCAAACGTGTAAAAACCGTGCAAAAAACTCCATTAATAATATTCTGCAATGGATACTATTATGATATGCATCCGCAAACAATAACTTTTTAACACATCTATCTAGGCAAATAAAATGGTTTCACAGGTTTCATTTAGTAAAAGTTTGCAAATTTTTTCTTCAAAATTAATAAATTTGAAAATATCAACACATGTTTTAGCGTTGTCACGTACT
>NW_023489506.1:0-1070 GCF_013731165.1 Rhagoletis pomonella
TTTCCAGTCCCTCTTGATGGTCTCGCTCGTGCTCTGAGTCTGGGCGAAAACGCTGGAGTCCTAATCCCCTCGACCCATCTGGATGGAAAGCGTAGGTTTCCATTCCAGGGGAGTTTGCTGAGCGGAAAGCATCGGTTTCCGCTTCAGGTTCAGGGATTTCCCCCTCTTCCAGGCCTGGGCGGAAAGCTGAAGTTTCCGCTCCAGCCTCTGACGCCTCTAATGATATGGCGTCGCTATCGTCGTCTTCGGCAACCGTATTTCTTGGTGGTCGTCGGCTAAAACGCGGCTTGTCGGCACGTGATGAAATATGAAGCAACGTGTGATGTTGCTCCTGGCACTGCCGGCATCTGCCCTCGTTAGTGCAATGTGCTGCGCGGTGGGTTCCTGCTAAGCAATTGGAGCAGTAGCGGTGTATCAATACTTCACGCAGACGCTCTTCAGGCCCTTTAGCACGAAAAACAGGGCAGAGCCGGAGAGGATGCTTCGAGCCGCAAAGTCGACAAGTCAGGGGGTAGCCTCGGGTAGTTTCCGCTTGTTTTCGCATCAACGTGAAGCGGGTCATTTTCTGAAATAGCAGTTTCCCAATCGTAATTAGAACTTTCCAAGGAAACGAGATTGATTCATCGGGCAAAGATGGTTAAGAGCGCAGTTTTCGGATGTGCCGCAAATTGGTAATGGCCCAGTTTCAAGTTCGCACCGATGTATTTTAATTAGAAAAAAAAGTACACAAGAAAGTTTGTATGAGCAAATGGAATTTAAATGGTTTTATTGCTTAATATATTAATATGTACAATTGTATTTCAGGTTACCTTATATACAGATATGTAGCTGGATGAGGCGATGAAAATTGGTGGCTGCAAGACGTCTACTCAAATGGATATTCGGTAAGCAAGTAAAATCCGTTCTTTTTTCTTTTTAATCACGTTAGCCTTTCGAACGGCTTTTTGAGCGAGGGAAATTTTAACATAACTAGCGTTCGACAATAGAAAGCAGTTAACTGTTGTCTTATGTTCAAATGTTAAATATTAGGGTGGCTCTTAAATGGCGTATTTAAGACGCTGGCCTAAACA
>NW_023489507.1:0-1070 GCF_013731165.1 Rhagoletis pomonella
TTTTTACAACAACAAACTTTTAATTCCGAATTTTTGGACAGGTTCCCAGTTTACAGTTTTACGCATTTTCTTCCATATAAAGTGTATTCGAAATTTTTTGAAATGGATGAAAATGCATGACACCGTAGGCAAAAAAAAAAATTCTCAAAAATCAACGGGTTTTTGACGAAACTTACACTTTTGTTTAATGGTTTATAAAACTGCAAACTTCGAATCTTTCTAAAAATTCTGAATTAAAAGTTTTTTGTTGCAAAAACTTTTTTTTTACTAGCCCTCATTTAATTTTTTAGCGCTTTTAATTTTCACTCTTTGTAATTTTTGAATCTATAATGTAGTATGTAATTTTTAATTATATATTGGCATATTATCTATGCTAAACTTCTATAATTTATGAGTGTGCTAAAACTGGATGAATTGTGCCAAGAGTGCCTCTGTGAATGAATGTACCAAAAATGGTACCATTGTGCCTACTTTTCCATCACTGCTGTCACACCAGTTTGAGAACATATCTCGTTGATTTTTGAAACTTTTTTTTGCTGACGATGTTACACATTTTCTTCCATATAAAGTATATATGTTCGAAAGTAAGTTCTTCTCGACTTGGTCTTTCCATCGCAGTAAGGGCCTCCCTCTTCCTCTGCTACCGCCAGCGGGTTCCGAGTTCAGTACTTTCAGAGCTGGAGCGTCGATGTCTATTTCCTCTTACATGGAATGGCCCATGCAGTACGTGACAATGACCGCTTCCTTTGATATCCCAATTTTAAATAAAACAGTTTTTTAAAAGAAATATCAATTGATTATTGAAAAAAGAACTATGTACTTTCAAACTAATTTTACTTCCGGCAGGGTCATGTCCATATATGTATGTACGCACAAGATGTACATATACATACTTACATATGTATGTAGATCACGCGAGATTGACACATAAAAATTCCACAAAAATGACAGCATTTATTAAAAATAAACTTATCAAAAATTTATTTCAATTAAAAAAACCCGATTCATTTTTATTTTACTTGTCATCATTTATTATGGCTTTCATAGGGCGATACATTCATGCATAAATA
>NW_023489508.1:0-1070 GCF_013731165.1 Rhagoletis pomonella
TTTCATGTTGCTCAACATTGTATTATGTTATCAACATTAAATTCAACGGAATTTCTACATTCCGACTTGAACTTTTCTAACGCTGTTAATTTTTCGTCCGCGAATAGTTTCCACTTTCAGTTTGCACCTTCTCTATCTATCTAAGTTCTCTGCTATCGATCATTAGTTCGAAGCGTGCTGGGTATTTGCAATTTGCTTTTAATTGATATGTAATCATTCGTCAACGTTGTGCAAAATAAGGAAATACAACATTTTCTATCGTTCATTTCGTCAGAGAACTTAGATAGATAGAGAAGGTGCAAACTGAAAGTGGAAACTATTCGCGGACGAAAAATTGACAGCGTTAGAAAAGTTCAAGTCGGAATGTAGAAATTCTGTTGAATTTAATGTTGATAACATAATACAATGTTGAGCAACATGAAATATGATGTTCTTTGCGAGCAAATAAACGAAAATATGGTAAACTTCACATAATTTTCATTAATTTGTAACTTTTTTAAATGTTTTATCTTGTTCTCCTTTTATGAAGATGCAAATACAATTTAAAATAATGATAGTTTGGCATAAAGTTTACACACATATGTACATGCATACATAGACTGGCAATCAAAAGTGAGTGCATGGTGTTTTTTGCTTAATATTTGCAATGATTTTCAATTAAATTTTTTTTTATTATCTTTTTATAAAAATGTGGTTCATGCTTTAATTAAAACTACATAAGTCAAAGTTTCAAACTTTACACAGAACATACAAAAATTCAACGAATTCTCGTCTAAATTTGGCCTGTTTAATCTGAATTTTTAGAAAAATTTTGAGTACGCAGATAGATCGGTTTTTTAATTCTAGTGGAACGAGATCAAGTTTTAAGCGGCTAAAAAATCGGGTTGATTTTTAATGAGTTTTTATTGCTGACGGCTTTTTGCACTTTTTACCAAATAAAAGGGAATTTCTTGTAGAGTAAAATGCGCACGACCGTTTGCAAACAAATAAAAAAAAAAATAGCGCTATTTTTCACAAATTGCACTTGTTATATGCATGAAACCGCAGAACCCGTCGAAAATAACAAAAAA
>NW_023489509.1:0-1070 GCF_013731165.1 Rhagoletis pomonella
TTTTTTATTTATTTTAATTTTCGCAGAGACATATTAAAGGACTTACAAAATTCCTCGGTCAAACTAGAGTTTTTTAAAACGATACATCCTTACACATTCTAAGGTTAAACGGCAAATACCAGCATAAACTAGATGCATACCATCTTTCTTCGTAACAGTGTCGTCTGCGTGCGACAAACCAACTGTTCCAATGTTGGTTGTGGGGTACGTCAATTTCGTATCACGATTCGACAAAAGGCGCAGCTGCCGAATCTATCGCCTTACGATGTAACGTTAAACGTTGTTAATAACTATTATATTAATTATTACTTATTACTTTTTGTACTTTATCAGGTCAATTTGATTTTGCGTGAAAATGAGTATATACAGACGTTTTCGGAAGATGACAGTATTGTGAGGAGCTATGAGTCTAATCAATTGAGTTCAAACAGACCGTGCGAAGATTCGCGGACTGAGGCTACATTTTTGCACAAAAGTGGTAACTACATATAGGCCTTAAACAAACCAAATTTTTAGATGAATTCGTTTAAATCAATATGTATAAAAATACTAATAGCTTCATCCTCTAAGGTTTCATTTGTGGGGTGTTTGATGGCCATGCTGGACCGGCCTGTTCCCAAGTGATTTCTAAACGTTTATTGCGTTATGTTGGTGCTGGAGTTTTAGATAGAAGAGTACTAAAAGAAGTAATGTCCAAAGATTATAACAGTCAATCGTTTTTAAAATGCCATAATGATAAGGTAAATCATCAATAGAATATGGTCTCAAAACTTTAGCCCCAACATGCATACATATATCTAAATATTAACAGGCTGATTTCGTATCGGAAATAAAAACAATTTACGAAAATAGCTTCCGGGAATATGTGCAAACAATTTCTCGTGTAAAAAAGGAGAATGTGGCGAATGAAATAACAAATGCATTTATGAGGTTAGATGACGATTTATCGAAAGAGGCCTTAAACCACACAAATATGCGCACAATGTCGGTTGCAATGTCAGGTGCCTCTTAAATTTTGAAATATGTTTTAATTTATGGGTACATATCAAATATATTATTATTTTTTTTTT
>NW_023489510.1:0-1070 GCF_013731165.1 Rhagoletis pomonella
CCCCCCTGTGTGCCACGCCTTAACCAACACCAATCGGGGCCCAAAATTTATATATTACTAGTGTTCGCCCAGCGGTTGAAATTCAACCGATAAAATTAGGGATTTTTTATGTGAGTTGAATGAGCTGAAAAAACATTAGTTGGAATGGGTTAAGTGGAGGGGAGTTTAGCTTAGCACTTAGCATACCACTAAACCATAAAATAAGATTAAATAACATAACATCTGAAGCATAACACACCACAATATAACATCGCACAATCTTCGGTTGTATTTCCTTTTTATCCCTATCACTTTCTTCCTCTCTATCTAAATCTTATTTATTTTGATTCACTTTATGCCGAATGATGTTGCCTTTGATGCCACATCAAGTGATATCATTTCATGTAGTGAGTTGTGGTGTGATGGAAATGGGTGTGGGAGTTACGGTGTGGTGAATTTAGGTGTGGTGAGTCAAGGTGTGGTGAGAAAGTTAAGGTGTGGTGGATTTAGGTGTGGTGAGTTGAGGTGTGGTGAATTGGGTGTGGTGAATTTAGGTGTGGGGAGTTAAGGTGTGGTGAATTAATGTGTGGTGAGCTCAGGTGGAGTAAGTTTTTAAGCGGATGTGAGATGAGTTGAGGCAAGTTAAGTTAAGTTAAGGGGTTATGATCTTTATCCTTATCTTCATCTTGGTCTTGGTCTTGGTCTTCATCTTCTTCTTCATCTTTATCTTTTCCTTTATCCTGATCTAAATATGTCCGTTATTTTCTTCATTTACATATTCGCCCCACCATTGTTATTGGGTTAGGTATTTAAATTTTCCTTCCTCTTTGTCTTTATATTTAGGTTTCTTTACTTTTATTTTCATTTCTTTATTTATCCCTTCCTTCTTCTCCATACTCAACTTTACCTTCTTCCTTGTTTGAGTCTAATCTATTCATGTACATACATACATACATCTTATTCCTAAACTGCTGCTTAGCACGTTTCTTTAATTCGCTATCAATATTAAAGCATACATTTAGGGGGCATTTCCGCCCCAACCATGTACATGTATGGCATTGGTATTGGTGTGACTTTTGAATTGATTTTTT
>NW_023489511.1:0-1070 GCF_013731165.1 Rhagoletis pomonella
GGTTATTGTCCGATTTTTAAAATTTTAGGCCATTTAGTACGCTGTACAAAGTTTGGAAGAAATTGGTGCAGCGGCTACCAAGATATACACATGTAACCATAAGTGGGCGTGGCTACGCCCATTTTCCAAAAATTTATAATATTCTTATTTTTCGTCTGAAGATGATTGTAAATATCAATTTTGAGTGAATTATCTTCAGTAGTTACTAAAATATCGCAGTTTTCGTATTTCTGGAAATTACCGTTATATATATGGTTACATTCCGATTTCGCCCATTTTCAATACCAACCTTCCTTGGATTAACGGAAACCTACATACCAAATTTCGTTGAGATATCTCAAGTTTTGCTCGAGTTATCGTGTACACGGGCGGACGGACAGACAGACATGGCTTAATCGATTTCTCTATTCATTCTGAGCATTTATGTATGCATTTGTCTATATCTACCTCGATTCGTTTTGGCTGTTACAAATAACCGTTATGTGAACAAAATTAATATACCCTTGTGCACAAGTGCGCTCGGGTATAAAAATGGTAGAAGAGATAGCTATTTCGGAAATCACCACATTTCCTTATCAGACTTCTTTCAATAGGATTCCAACCGACGATCACCACTGACCCAGCCAGTTGCCTACGCACTGTGCTAAGTTTGTCTTGTTCTTGTTGCTTGTTTTCCACTATATCACTTTGCTGAGTCAACTACGATCGAGCGCAGCTATTCCGCTGCAATTCACTTGATCATGTTGTCGTTGGTTTTGTTGGTTTTTGTTAATATTTCTATTTTTAGAATGTTTAACTTTTAGATGTACTAGTCCTTAAGTTATTTGTTTTTGTTACTGTTATGGCCTTATAACAATTATATTCAACAATTTTTATGAGCTTGAGGTCGTTTTAGGTGAAAACTTATTGTGGAAAAGCAACAATAATTTGAAACAAGTAAGAAAGTCTAAGTTCGGGCGGAGCCGAACATTAAATACCCGGCGCAAGTATTAAATATATGTTTTTTCAACTTTCCGAAAGCTACCGCTAGATGGTAAGCCGGGGTGTATCAATTTTGAGTAAATTAGCGT
>NW_023489512.1:0-1069 GCF_013731165.1 Rhagoletis pomonella
AAAAGGCAAAATAAAATAGCGAAAAAGGCAGGAAAAGGCAAAAAAAAGGGTACTGCAAAAAAAGCAAAATAAGGCACTAAAAAACGACAGAAAATACGAAGAACAATCAAAAAATATATTTTTTTTAGAAATGTTTATATTACAAATAAAAAGAGAAAAACTATGAACTAGTTTCATTATACGAAAAATGTGTACTTTGAATCTTTGACTATTTTATCCTTTCGAGTTTCTAACTCATAAAACTTTAATCTGTATAGTTGTAGTAACATTGAACCACAAGATGCATTTTGAAGTTTTCTGGCAGCATTTTCATTCGATTTTCGCGAAGAAAATCCTTGAATGTACTAAATGTGCGCTCGACGTAAGTTGATACAAGTGGAGCCCAATTTAAATATGGAACGTTTGAAACGTTCATATTATCAGGAATAAGGGCGTTTTCCTCGCCCTTTACAATTTTATCCACACCCCTTATTGTCTTCAAGCCTACGTTAGCTGAGAAAACGGCTTTGAATTTTTTCAACACCAATTTGGCAAGAGGTCCCTGCGCTTCTATAAGCCGCATGGGCATGTGTATATTTTTAAATCTTAAAAAAAAAAAATTGTAAATGCTATAATCACTTTTTTAAAGGTAGAAAAGGCAAAAAAAAGGCAAATATCTTAAAAAAGGCAACATCAAATGTGTATATATGGAATCAGGGAAAGCTAAATCGTGGACATTCTTAATCGAATATACTCTATCTCTTTACCAGAAAAAAAGGCAGTTTCCATAAAATCCGTTCCCTGCTTATAAATTTTTTAAAAGAAGAATTTTCTGTTATAACGTGTTCCCTAATGCAGTCATTATATTCATTCGATGTCTTCTTTCTTTTATCTTCCTCTCTAATCTTATTTTCATTCAATTTGGATATCGTGGAATAGGGCTCATGTGAATGTAAACGACTGCTGCAATCTTAGTATTATATATCTTGGGTAGAGGTAGAATTATTGCTAGGTAACAAGGGAAATTCTGAAGTAACCGAGTTCAATAGACTAAAGGCGGGTTCACCGTTCATGTCCGAACAACTTTTTA
>NW_023489513.1:0-1069 GCF_013731165.1 Rhagoletis pomonella
ATGGGTCTATTTCTTCTTTTTTCTGGTACTGAAAAGCATCGGACCAAAGTCATAATACCATTTCATGGCCATGAAAGTATAAAAAGTAGAACTGCATTCAGCATAGCAATGAAGTAACAGAAACGGAGAGCATGAAAAATAGTGCTATAACCGTTTTCAAGAGAAAAAATATTAGCGAGCATCTGAAAATCTAAGGTACGAAACACTGGTTAGCAATGACCAATATTTAGACGTTTAGTCGCTGGTGTACAAAAGAAGTATACTAGTTTCATCGATTCGACACGACCAAATAGTTGTGGACTATTTCAGACAACTTCCTTTTTGAAAGGTGACATAGTGAAGTCATGCAAAGATAGCACACAAAATTGTTTGTCCCACGGCAGGCCCAGATTTTGGCAAAATGTTGGAAAAACAGGGATGGCCAAGAACGCGATGCCGAAAAACGTGGGTAAGAGCACAAGCTAGTGCAGAAAAGTAAGAAGAAAGCCCGTAAATGACGACGTAACACCTGAAGTTGCGGAATGTTGAGGGAATCCAATACCAAGTGTAAAACTTGCAATCCGTCAAGCAGACTCTTCGAGCACTGCTAAAGTTGATGGCGATACTGCTACTACTAATAATGACTCGGATACATTTACTGTTATACAAAATAGCTGGCAATGGTTTGGACCTGGGCAACAGCGGTGGCTACCCAATAAAAATATTGCGTCAGTATTTCCCATTGCCTGCAGCCAACGAAGGGGATAAATACCATCTACAAATAAGTTGGAATAACACAGCCACACAAAAAAAAATTTGTGTTCTGACCCAAAGGTCTCACTATGTGTAGTTTATGTTTTTGGGGTCGCTGAATCCGAATTCGAGGTCCATTTAACCCCATCAGTTCAGGGTTTTGATATAACCCCAGAAAACCAATATAGCGGACACCTTTTGGAAAAATTCATCGGATTCGCTTGAAACTCGTTACTCGGGGGTTTTCGGGGTCGCTAATTACGAATATGATATTATTTTTTCAAAATTCAAAATGGCGGATCCAATATGGCGGACACATTTTTGTAAAATTCATCGG
>NW_023489514.1:0-1069 GCF_013731165.1 Rhagoletis pomonella
GAGTTTCTATTATTGCCTTCAGTGCAAATTATAAATCCCGAAAATCCCGGAATTATTTGCCAAGAATCCCGAGATTTTCGCGACCTTAAAAAGAATATACACACCTACCGTCAACATATCGTAGTCTCAGAAAACGGATGTCGAATGTTACAAAACCCCGGTATGTGCCACATACGACATATATTTTATGATTTAAAAAAAGTAAGTTTGTATAGCAGTTTGTCGTATGCGACGCATTTTCAGCACATACAACAAAAGCAGTGTACGAAAATAAACTATATTGTACGTTACTATTTCGTTTCGTATATTACTTTAACAGTTCGGTACAATACGAAACAAAACGGTTGAGTTCACTTTGGCGATAGTACACTACAGTAGTTTAGTAGTTACAGACGAAACAACAAACGAAATGAATCGTGCAGGGAAAATATTTTTATGTATGTACATATATGCAATAAACAAATACAAAACGAATGGCTGCAATGAATAAAAAAAATAAAAATGTTTTTTAATTGAATTGGATATGAAAATTTACAGAAAAAATTATTTTTCACGTAATTGAAACGTTTGCATACATATAAAACGTACCCTATGGTACAATTGTCACAAACGAAAAGCAAACGTTTCTCGTTGGGGAAAATGACAGTGAATCTTACAATTTGTTTCTGACTATTTACAAAACTGTACAAAACCACAAATGATATGATGATCGATGAGCAAATGGGAATTGTTTTGTACAGTTTATTTTCGTACCCTGAACAAAAGGCATACCCAATCATTAATATTATGTAACATACGACATATGCTGGCTTTTGCGTTGGGTAGTATGGATATGTATGAATATGACTACATAAATATGTACATACATATAAACGTATGTACTTATATATGGACAAACATTTACATACTTACACGTGTACATATGTATACACATAGATATGCACGATTCCAAACCCACGCGACACGACCGCAAGATGGCTTCCCATTTCTTCATGGCGAACACACGAATTTCAATTTTTCACAGACTTTCTTAGCAGCAATGAAATAAAATCGCACTATTTATATATTT
>NW_023489515.1:0-1069 GCF_013731165.1 Rhagoletis pomonella
GCGGCGGCTGATGGCTGACGTTTAGACGCGCACACCCAAAAGCACCGCGTGCGGCTTACTACCATTTTTTAACTGTATTTACAAGCCAAGCACAATGGGCATGAGTGGGTGTATTAAATATGTGTGTGTGTGCGACTAAACCGACGTAAATGCAAGGCATGTTGAAGCGCGAAAAAGTTGTAAGAGCATGAACGAGTAACGACGGCAAGCGGATGTGACGTGCGCGACTGCACGAATTTGGTGCGCTACGTAATGCGTGATTTCACTGCGGATTTCTGGTTTAAAAGCGGTTGTGCGAGTGCACGCGTGTGCATGTGTGTGCATGTGGCTTGCATTGAGCGCGAGCATGTGTTAACATGGCGTATCTCTACGGCAGCAAGCACTATCTAATTCAGCCGCTACACAGAGGAGAATTTAGCGCTTACAGCTAATTCCCAGCAAACAGTGGGTAAACATACACATGTGCACATACAAATTCCTATGAATTGATAAATACAATTGTGTACATACATACATTCTACTTCAGAAAGTGCCGTCGGCTTTAGAGCGCACACTTGTGTAGTTTAAATACCATTGCAGATATGCGCCGGTATTGTCTCGCACAACGCCTTTTCCGGTAAGTCACTTGCGACGGCTGCTCTGAGCCGCTGTGGCAACTTGAAGGATGCAAGGATTAATTTAGCGACACTTGGTGTAATTCAGCGAAAAGCGTACAATGCACAAGGCACTTACGTAAAAATAGTAAATATATAACATACTATGTACTGACATATGTACATATGTATATACGCGTGCGTATTCATGTGCTCGCCTTTCGCTAATTCAGTGTGAATAAATAAATTTCTCTCTTGTTGACATTTTGCAGATAAATCTTCAGTTTGCCACATTTGCTTGCATAAACCAGCGTATTTACGCGTAAACTGGAGCTTTTCAGCTGCGCTAACGCGCAATACTTAGTGGCAATGGATGATGTGACCTAAAGGTCTATTGCGCCCTCCTCTGCAATTCGATTCGACCAAATGATGTAATAGTCTCTCTTTGGACGAGTCAAATAACTGGCTTGTATAAG
>NW_023489516.1:0-1069 GCF_013731165.1 Rhagoletis pomonella
AATTTTACAAACACATTTGTACTATATAATATTAAGTTTGTTAGTTAATATCGGTATTTTGATAACAAGCCATAATTTGTTAGACACACATACACATACACATACGTACATACACAGGCAATCAAAAGTGATTGCATGGTTCTTTTTTGTATAATATTTACAATGTTTTTCAAGTAAAATTTTTTTTGTTATATTTTTATAAAAACATGGTTTATGCTTTAATCGAAACCACATAAGTCAAACTTTAAAAATTTATACAGAACGTAGAAAAATTCAACAAATTTTCATCTAAATTTTCTACTTTTGGGTACGTAGATAGATGGTTATATATGTAATTCTAGTGAAACAAGTGAAAGTTTTAAGCGGATAAAAAATCGCGTTAATTTTTAATGAATTTTTTTCCCGACGGTTTTGCGGTTTTATGCATATAACAGGTGTAATTTATAAAATATAGTGTTTATTTTTTTATTTTGTTTGCAAACGGTCTTGCGCATTTTATTCTACAAGAAATTCGCTTTTATGTATATGGTAAAAAGTACAAGCCGTCCGCAATAAAAAATCATTAAAAATCAGAAATTTTTTGTAACAATTAAAAAAGGTTTTCGATTTTTAATTCAATGAAAGGGGCATTAAAATAACTATCAAAAGTCATTTTTGTTGATAGATATAAACGTGCACAAAAATAACATTTCACAATTGCTAATTTATTCAAATTCTGTTATTTTGTGCCGCTCTGCGCTCACGCTGTTAAAAAATGGTGAGCTTCTAGAGCTATCGATGTTAAAAATTTAACGTGGTGAGCTTCTAGCCGATTTCTGATCTATTACGAAATACCAACGAGTAGCGTGTTGCTGCTTCTCTGTTTTAAACGTTCTCTGGACATACTTGGATACATACATACATATGATTAGTTTGTTGTGTCAACCACATACTGCACATGACTTCGAAGCGATGCTTTTCCTTTCGGTTATAAATGTGTACACACATACATATGTATGTATTTAGCATGTTCAATCACCCTACAGCGAAAATACCAGTACAGAACTAGTGAGTTCACCAGTTTTCGGGA
>NW_023489517.1:0-1069 GCF_013731165.1 Rhagoletis pomonella
CGCAAAATCACTTCGCTTTCGTTTCCCCCTTCTTGTCTACGAGTTCTTCTTCTTCTTCAATAACTTCGATGGTGATTGAAATGCAAAAAATTCATTTCAATCACCAAATTATTCTTTATTTTATTCTAGAAATAAACTCATAAAAACAACCGCCTCGGTTAGGATATGAACCCTGACAACAACAGCAGCAAAGTATCACTTATCGCCACGCATTAACCAACTATGCCTCAGAAAATCTTATAAGTTTAGCTGAAATAGAAAAATTCATACATGTTTGCAAAAATCAATTTGCAATCAGCAAATCGATTTCACGCAAATATCATATTTTCGTCAAGCAAGCAAATGTACAAAAGCCCGCTCTTTTCCCCGTTTCCCCGCTTCTTCTGTACACTTGTCGTTCTGATTCCATTTTTGTTTTAGAGTTTGTTTTGATCCGACACAAGCACGCGCCTGCCTACGCAAGCACCCCCTCTGCCTAGTACTTATTCGATTTCTGTTTCTCTTTTGTTATTCGTTTTTATTTTTAATTTTGCTTTAAACTATGCTACACGCTCGCCTCCGCAAGCATCCCCTCTGCCTATGCTTATTATATTGCTGTTCCTCTTACCTGTTACCTTCTTATTTTTTGCGTTGAACTATGGTAAATTTGCCGAAGTGTGGTGACACGGAAAAAATTTTGGTATGGTAGCAGCCGACGAGTGGTATATTTGGCCGACTGCACCCCAAAATTTCTGGTAGCAATTAGTTCACCCAGAAAATGCGCCTTCTCATTTATAAACTTTCTCTGGTAATCAGCCCTATTCTGCATTTCGATTACGTTCCCGCATTCCGCTCCGCTGGAATCGAACTTACGTATTCTGCGTTACGATCGAAACGAAAGAAGAAGAGGAAGAGAGAAAACATCTTTCGAAATCAGCTGTTTGCCTAGGAATGTGTGAAATCGAAACAAAACAAAGAAATATTTGCCACCAAACTATAGCAGCATATGAAGTTAAAGTTTGTAAATATTTTAAAATAACTAAATATACCTAGCATCACTGTAATCTATACATATAATAAAATTGTAACA
>NW_023489518.1:0-1069 GCF_013731165.1 Rhagoletis pomonella
TAATTTAGAGGTCAATCTTGATTTATGCATAAATTAATTACAAACTAAGTAATTTCGCCTTGTAAAGTCTCTCAGTAAATTAAGATGAAAGTACGTAGTTTATCTTAAACCAAGAACCAAATCACGAACAAATCAGTGTGGGCTCTAATTTTATCGATAATAATCGAAAAAAGTACTGTCCCACAACTGATATGTCATTGTGTTTGGACGTTTTTGTTTTTAATAATCGCGCGTGGTAGTTTGTAAAATATTTCCAGAAGCTTTCTCTTATGATCACTCATCTAAAATCTAAAAAATTACCACAAACAACTCAGAATATAAAAATATACGCAATTACTCACATTCGCGATCTCTTTTCGTTAAATAAACAATAACACAGGGTTGCTACAAAGCTGTCAAGACAAATAAAGAAACGCGTGTATGAACGCACTTAATTTAGTGAGGTATTTTAAACGAAACTAAGTATTTTATGTTGGTAATGTGAACATAGTTTAACACTTTCCTTAGGTTATTTAAAGCGGCAAATAACCACCAAACCTTAATCTTAGCAGACAAATGTGCCAATGGAAATCGTAAACGTGAATTGTTGGTAAAAATGTTGGACCAAAAAGTTTCAATAAAATGTATAAAAATTTTGGGCGGGACGTATGTACGTATGTACGTTTGTATATATTTCTGACTGCATGCCAACGCACTTTACTAATTTTCGACAAATAAACCACCTGTTATCGGATTTCTCAGATTTCCATCAGCGGTACACCCTGTAATCGATTCCGGTTCTGAACGGTATCGGATTTCTCAGATTTCCATCAGCGGTACACCCTGTGATCGATTCCGGTTCTGAATGGTATCGGATTTCTCGGATTTCCATCAGCGGTACACCCTGTGATCGGCTCCGGTTCTAGACTCGGCTTTGTCATCAGCGATATCTTTCGGCTTTTATCTGGGTTCTGAACTTCGATTTCGACCGGCGGCATCTTTTGGCGGAGCAGCAAAGCTTGCGGCAGAGCAACAGCAAACCGTATAGCGGTTCTGGACCGGTGCAAGCAGCAAACCATATAGCGGTTCT
>NW_023489519.1:0-1069 GCF_013731165.1 Rhagoletis pomonella
TTTTTTAAGAAGAAATGGTATGTAGTGCTAACTTGACACCATACACCTATTCGATAGAATTGAGATATCCAATATGGTACTATGCCATTAATTGTAGCTTTTAACTTTAAAATTTGTTGTGAAAAGAAAAAATTTGTTGTGAAAAGAAAAAATTTGTAGCTTTCGTTTTTCTGGAAAAAATTTATAGCGTTTTCTTTTCTCGAAAAAAGGCTGCACTTATTCTGCCTTGTGTTAGCGCTGTCACATTTTCATGTTCTTTTCTCAGCCCATTCACAAGGCGTCATGTTCTTTTCTCAGCAGGTTGCGCTCTGATCCGGCGAAAGTGCTGCCTTTTCTGCCCTCAAATAAACGTGAGGGTGAGAGTTGCATGGTTGATTTTTAATTTAATCTTGTAAAAATTCAATTATTTTCCCTATCAGAAATAAGTGTTTTGCTTTAAAATTGTTAAAGATTTACAGGCCAAGTGAATAATTCAGCTTTATTACGTTCTATAAATAAATTGTGATGGAGTAGTACATTTTCTGTTTCATTCTCATATAAAGAATGCAACATTTTCTCAGGTTTCAGGGCAACGCAAAGCAAGAGTTCCCATATAAAAGGGCAGAACTTTTGTTGAGAAAAGAAAACGCTATTAGTTAACCCTTTTTGAACAGAATTTAGTATGTAGTGCTAACTTGACACCATGCACCATCGACGACAGAATTGAGATATTGAAAAGGATATAACGGCATTAATTGTAGCTTTTTTGTTGTAAATTTGTTGTGGAAAGAAGCTACACATTTTTTCTTTTCGCAACAATTTTTAAAGATAAAAGCTACAATTAGTGGCATAGTAACATATTGGATATCTCAATTCTATCGAATAGGTGTATGGTGTCAAGTTAGCACTACGTACCATTTTTTCTTTAAAAACGAAAGCTACAAATTTTTTCTTTCCACAACAAATTTACAACAAAAAAGTTAGAATTACCATTTTTTCTTAAAAAACGAAAGCTACTATTTTTTTCTTTCCACAACAAATTTTAAAGTTAAAAGCTACAATTAATGGCATAGTAACATATTGGATATCT
>NW_023489520.1:0-1069 GCF_013731165.1 Rhagoletis pomonella
TAATTTGTTTGTGAATTAACAGCTAAGGAATCAATAAAAAGTGTGGTGTATTTAAAATGTGAATATTTTGAATAAGAAGCGCACAATTAAAGTTTAAATTTGGTCGATTGGATTATAAAAAGTTCTAAGTCGTTTTTCTCAAAACTATACTTTTATGTTACACTACTACATTATTCCAGCAAGGATATATAAGGTGGTGTTATTTTTGATATTTTTGTCTCTACATTAGTACAGCAGAATGTCATCCAAGACGAAGTGGCGTAACTTTAGGAACTCAACAAAACGAAATGGCGAAAATTATCTCATATTTTCTTTCGTTTTGACATCCTGATGTACAAAAAAGCAATAAACAAAATACACGGGATTTTTACTTATATGCGCTTGCTACCACCTTATATGGTTGCGCATTGGTTACAGTTACAGCCAAGATGTATTAAACAAGGTGTGATTGACAACTCAGGTAGGCTCTCTTTTAAGGTACTATTATGCCGAAAAATATAAACAAGCGATTCAAAATTCGTAAAAAAAATTTTCTATTTGACTTTATAGGATGGTTCTTCTGAGAGCAATGTCAAATTCGATCACACTTTGTTGAATACATTTTGGTTGCAGCACAAAATTAAGTTTTTAGATTTGTTCGTCGTCTGTGGGCACCGAGTGAGCAAGCATGTGCGCACGGTAATGCTAGTAATAAATAAAAACAAATACATACATATATTCTTATAAATTTATTTTGTGCATATATGTATGTACATACAAATGTATCTTGCTTATGATCTATGCCTTAACATTTTGTTTGGTCTATACATATATTGCGGCTTAAAGCCCAAAATACAAAAGCGCAGTGGTAGTGGCAGTGACAGTTTTTAAAATCAGCTGTTACTGCTAATATTGGCAGTGACTGCCGCAGCAAACACAATGGCTGCGTTTCTTTATACATTCCGGATAATCCCATTTCACAGCCGGAATAAACAGAATGCGTTTGAAATATACGTTAACATATCATCAGGAACGTTCTAAATAATAAGTAAACAAAAAAGTTTATTCCAAACGTTCGGAATGAATAAAG
>NW_023489521.1:0-1069 GCF_013731165.1 Rhagoletis pomonella
TTTATCGATTTTGTTATCGAAATTTTTATCGATATTGTTATCAATTTTCCTATCGATTTTTTCGGAACTTATCGATATAATAATCGATATTTTTATCGATTTTGTTATCGGTATTTTAATCAATATTTTTAACTATTTTGTTAGCGATAATTTTTTTCGATTTTGTTATCGATATTTATCGATTTTGTCATCGATATTTATCGATTTTGTTATCGACATTTATCGATTTTGTTATCTATATTTATTGATTTTGGTATCGATTTTGCCTTTGATGGTTATAGATTTTGTTATCGATTTTTCTATAGATATTTATCGATTTTGTTAACGATATTTATCGATTTTGTTATCGATATTTATCGATTTTGTTATCGACATTTATCGGTTTTGTTATCGATATTTATCGATTTTGTTATGGATATTTTCATCGATATTTATCGATTTATTTATCGATATTTATCGATTTTGTTATCGATAGTTATCGATTTTGCTAACGGTATTTATCGATTTTGTTATCAATATTTATCGATTTTGTTATGGATATTGTTTCCGATTTTGTTATCGATATTTTTATCGATTCTGTCATTGATATTGTTAAAGATTTTTTTATCGATTTTGTTATGGATATTCTTTCGATATTTTTATCGAGTCTCTAATAGATTTTACTACCAATATTATTATCGATTTCGCTAACGACATTTTTATCGAATTTTTCATCGATTTGTGATAAGAAAGAAGATAAATGAAAACAGAATAACATAACGCAAAATCGCGTATCAACAAAATGCAAAACCGCGTATGTGAAGTTGTAGAAATTATTTTCTAGAGCGTAAAAACACTCATATGGTTCTCTTTTTTATAAAGCAATCGCATTTCTGGCTAGTATATTTCAGGACGAATGGATAAGGATTGAGCCAAGAGCTTGTGTGAGCAAATCCAATTTTTGGCAGCCAATGTCAGTTACGGGGTTTTGCAGAATTACGATACGCGGCTTTATACTTTAAACGACGATATGCATGTAACGCAAGTTTCACTTCTCCAGTGTGGCCCAGGCGCACTTACTTTTTTTTTT
>NW_023489522.1:0-1069 GCF_013731165.1 Rhagoletis pomonella
TGGGTTCAAGTATAAAAAGATCCATCAAGCTACGTGGATCGAAAAACCGAATCGATCATGTTGTGATAGACGGAAGGCAAGCTTCCATTGTTTTAGACGTACGCACACTCCGAGGCCCAAACACCGACTCGAACCACTATCTTGTTGCAGCCAAGATACGCACCCGCTTCTGTGCAGCAAAAAAGGTGCGCCCAAATATGCAAGGAAAGCTTAACGTCAAAATGCTGCCATCACAACAGACAGCCAGCGTTTTCGCTACTCGACTCTCACACCTGCTCTCAGAGAGCACTCTTCAACAAACCGACATATGCGAGCAGTGGAACCACATTTCCCGCTCATAAAGTACCGCCGCTGAAGAAGTAGCCGAAAGAACAACTGGCACGATGAGAAGTGTCAGGAAGCTGCAGAGAAGAAAGATGCCGCCTACAGGGCCACGGGATCGGGCGCAACGCGCGCTATGTGGGACCGCTATAGGGATATGAAGAGGGAAGCGAGACGAATTTGCCGCAATAAGAAGGAAGAGAGCGAAATACGCGAGTGCGAAAAGCTTGAAAGGCTGGCCGACACGAACAATGCCCGAAAATTTTACCAGGGAGTTAAGCGACTTACGGAAGGTTTCAAGACCAAGGCGTACTCCTGTAAGAACAACAATGGCGGCCTAGTAACCGATGTCCAGAGCGTACTTAAGTTATGGAGGGAACACTTTTCCGCCCTACTAAATGGTAGCAGCACGGAAAGTTGTGGAGAAGAAGAACCCGAGGAACACATCAAGATAACCAACTGTTCAGCTATGGGAAAACTAAAAATGCAGAACGATAGTACATTTTACGCTGGTTTCAACTATATAAATATTGTTTGCCGCAACTAAAAAGTAATGAACATATAAATGGTTATAGAAAATGTTTGTGATATCTTAAAATATTAATATATTCTAAACTACGTAACTGAAAAAGTAATGATATCAAAATAAAGACAACTAATCTATCTTTAAATTGATATATAAAATGTGTTTGCTTGCTGTGTATGTTTAAGCCAAAAATATTAAAAAACAATTAAAATGTTATAATTT
>NW_023489523.1:0-1068 GCF_013731165.1 Rhagoletis pomonella
ACACACACACACACATATTCACATACATACAAGCTTGCTTCCCTTCCAGAAATTGTAGAAAAATTTGATCGCCTACAAACCAAAAACCATTTCTATCACCCTTTTCTTTTATTTTCTTAACAGATTAACGCGCAAGTTATCATTCCTTTCAAAATAAGTCTGTTGTTCCTAATGGCTGTATCGCTTTCGTATCATTCTTCACAGATATGTCGCACCGAATTAGTCACTTCCAACAGAAATACTACCAGGGTTAATCAATATATATAATTTACAACAACACGACGGCAAACTTACCAGTTCCAGCAAAGTTCAGTCAACTGCATAAGTGCAGCTCTGATGAAAAGTCTGTGTAACTCCCCAATCGTTAAAACGTTGCTAGAAATTCACACCGAACATGATACCTCATTTTTAAGATGAATGCAGCAGTTGCAAACGGCTCTTTAAATGAAATTGGTTAGCTGCCAACTTTTCGTTCAACTTTCGACTTAACTAAATAATCGCTTTTAAAGTTGAATCATGTAAATCCCAAACTTTGCCACTTCACTACGGCGTTGATTACGCCCCTTAAACACCCCGCACGATATATGCTAGTAGAGATCCCATTAAAATATAACTTTAGCTTCATTTTAACATTTTTATTGAATTTCACACTATTTTTTCCACACATTTGATATTTCACTAGCTTCAAGTACTCGAATGCGAATTTTTTTGTGCTCATAAATACATATTCGTAAACTTTATTCTAAATGATAAGCTTTTCTTTAATATCATGAAATAACTACTTTATTTGTACACATCGGTATAAGAACGCGATGCGGTAGCGGCGTTGCAACGACATCACAATGCCCGTCACCCGGTCTACACATCGGTATTGTAATTCGCAGAAATCGACGATATGTATACTGGACTGGGCAAAGCAAATTGAATGTTGATCGCGAACCGTATGCAGTGAGCATTAACCGTGCCTTGCGGCCGACTCCACCGCCATCGGCCCACATAAGTATGAGGCGCAACCTCTGCGGTAGCACCTCAGCCCTTACGTGAGCAAAGAAGCAGTGGGGGAAAATC
>NW_023489524.1:0-1068 GCF_013731165.1 Rhagoletis pomonella
CCTTATTTACATTTGCCAGCAGTGTAAACTTTGGGAGAAAGGTTCATTTGGCACGCAGATCTTCATCAGTTAATATATTCCATATCTTCTGTAACCATAGGCTAATTTTCTCCATTTTGAGTCCCTTACACTCCCCCTTCTGTCCAACCTAAGGCCTCATACTCAAAAATCGAATAGACTCAGAACTGGTGACTAGGAGGGCCATTCATTCGACCAACCTTATACAGTTTTTTTTCGTTTTTGTACTTTTATACAAAGCCTAAGAAAAAATACACCTGAAAAAAACTTGCGTGCCAAATGAACTTTTCTCTCAAAGTTTACACTGCTGGCAAATGTTAATAAGGATTAAAATATAAAAACTAATTAATACAACTAAACTAAGATCTGTGTAAAATTAAAAATAAAATACATTTTTGGAAAATCTATAATGGGCCCTTTTATTTCTCAAAAAACCTGGGTAACAGTTATTCGTCGCCACGCTGTACTTGCATAAATGCACGATCTTTTCAATGTTCACGTGTGATTTGTGTACAATAAATGTATTTTATTTTATTTTTAACAAATATCAAATATCAAGACCATTTCACTCCTTTTCTTCAACAAAGTAAACAAGCAAACAGATCAAAATGGCTGTATTACCCGAACAGAAGGGTGCTACCATATGTTCGAAAATTACGGATAGTAAAATACCCAAAATATTTCATTATTACCTCCATCACATAAGGGTAGGTTTGAATATATACTTTTTAAATAGCCTCTCAAAAATTTTCATTATGGTTATGATTCAAGAACTACAGGTTGTAGCAATCGTACAGAAACAACATTTACCGTTGGTATGAACTCCTTGTGTCAACAACATCTTCTTTATCTATTCATATTCCTATGTATATTTATACCCTGCATACCAGGAAATCATAGAATTCTGAAAGGTTTCACAATTTTTTTAAGAATTTTCTTTACGAAATCGTGCAGAACTTTCTTTAGTAGTTCTTGTCAACCGCTTCATATGTTTTTCTTTAAAGATTCCTAAAAGAATCGTAACAAATTTCCGATAATCTTAAAGATTTC
>NW_023489525.1:0-1068 GCF_013731165.1 Rhagoletis pomonella
AAATTAAAACATATGAAATACTATTGAAGTGGCCACGCACTGAGCGGAATTTTTATATGGCGCCGCTCAGGCGCTGATTGCGTGGCCTCGACCTTAGGGTAGCCTGGTTGGCATTGCGGACTATAAACAGAGGGAAATATGAAAAGTTTCTAGGCCAGGGGTGAAAACAGACAACAAAAAAACAGCAAAATTCTATAAAGAATCCTTATTGATTTTATTCATGAATTTTTCAAAGAATTTACTTCTTAATTTTATGTAATATATTCTTGAATTCATTTTAAATTCATATTAAATCTGTTCTTTTGCTCACCTGCGGGTGCCCTAGAGTGCCCAATTTGTGTTTCTTTGGTTGGTTTTCGGGCTGTTGAGAACCACTTTTAGAGAATAACTTTTGCTTCTCATTAGCCCGAAGTCGCCCGGACTATTTTTCCGGACCTCCCTTTTTATCCAAGATTCGATTCCTGGGGCTGGATTCTGTAACTGTGAGAAAATGTACGAACGAATAAAATTCTGTGAGTTTTTTGGGAGAGAAATGTACACAATTTTGACAGTTAAAACTCATTCTCACACTTCCTGTGAAGAGTGCACAAAATTTTCAGAGTGCACTTGAAAACTCACAGTTACAGAATCCAGCTCTAGGAAAAACATTCACTTACAGTTTTTTTTCTAAAAGCTGCCGATTATCGATAGGTAATGTCAAACATCCGAGTTTATTTTTGTAATGACAGAGTTTCCCATAACCTACGGTAGAGAAGGAGACAGGTCTTTTTGTTTATGGTATTTGAGTTTATATCAATGGCATCTTCTCTGTTTCCTTCAACCAAAAGAGAAAGTGATGAAATTAAAGGCAACAACGAAACTTCATCATTTGAAAAACTTCAACTGGAGACAAATACAGTAACTCAAAAAACTGTTTGGTGACTTTTTTCACCGACCCGTAAAAATCAAGGACTCAAGCTCTATACAGCTTTTTACTTTGAATTTTTAGAAAATTTTTGGGTACGCAGTTTTATAGCCCATTGAATTTTATGTTTGTCCTATCGACTGTTTTGCTGTTTGTTTAAGTTT
>NW_023489526.1:0-1068 GCF_013731165.1 Rhagoletis pomonella
ACACTATTTTAAGTTGAGTTGGATCTTTTTAAATCAAAATCATTTCGATGATACCCATCTTTTCATAATTCATCCCAATTCCTAAATAATTTGAATGACACTTTATAAGCACGTGGCAACCCTTTTCCAGCATTCTAAATTCTTAAACTCAAGTCGTTTTTAACACCCTTTCGCTTCATATTTCAAAAAACTTGCGTAAAAGTTAATTAAATTCGACTTTTTAAACAGGTGGCACCCCTCTTTAAAAATAGTTTCGCTCTAAGATATTCTTTGTCTAACATTGCGATACATATTTTAATTAACTTATAAATTAAGTTGAATTTTATTTTTTTGAACATCCGGCAACGCAAATATTTTTCAAACCTATTCGATTGATACCCATATTTTAATTATTGATTAAACTTATTTAATAATTTGGAATAAATTTTTAGACATGTGGCAACCCTCTTCTAACACCTCAAAAATATTCTTAATGTTTAATCTGACATTTCATTTAACTTTTGGATAAATTAACTAAATTCGACATTTCAACAGGTGGCAATCCACTTCAAAATATTTTCAAACTGTTAATTTCAGAGCCCCCTTTCGTTTAGCACCCATAAGTTGGAATTTTTTCCCCTATTTAATTTTCTTAATTCAAATTTAATTTGAATTTTTAAACAAGTGGCAACCCTTCTAAACTTTAGTTACGAAAGAAAGATTTTCAAACCCATTTTCATTGATACCCATTTTGTAATATTTCTTTTTTTTTTAAATAATTTGAATATACTTTTTTAATAGGTGACATCTTTTTTAAAAAAGGTAAAACCTTATTGAATATCTGCAATCCAAGCCTTTTAATTTGACGCCTCATTTGGGAAAATCGAGCGAACGGCGCACAGTGGGGCAAAAAGGTTGCTGTGGACAAATTAATTTCGAGAGGCCAAATATGAACCGATTTCAAGTTTCGTTTTTTAAATAAAAGATAATTAAATTTCGCGTCGATCTATCCGTGGTGATTTTTCAAAAAAGGTCTGGTTTTTTATTTTTTATGTTGAAAAATGAAAGAAAAAAAAATTTCACGTTTAA
>NW_023489527.1:0-1068 GCF_013731165.1 Rhagoletis pomonella
TATTTTAACACTTTTGCACAATATTTTCCTGCTTATCGGATTGAACTCGCGCACCATACGAACTCAAATATATCCGCGGCAAAAGTCTACTGAATATTGAAAATTAACCTACACTCTCAATCCATCACAGCTAATTTCCAATTTCCAAATATCTATTTATTTTTCCAGGTCCTCACTTTGAAAAGAGTTTGAATGAAGATACACAATGGAAACTCTCAATTTGCAAATTTGGATTTTGATTTTGCGCTAACCGATTGCGCAGCAAAAAACCATTTGAAGCAGTGTTGCCAACTTTTGTTTTTCAGAAAGCACCAAAAACTTGAAAAAAAAGCTTTTTGCCAAACTAAAAGCACCAAATTTTTTTTTATCAAAAGACGTTTTTTCGTAACAGTTTGTATTTAACAAAAGCAAAAAATTAACAATATTTACAAGAATACATACATAAATAAATACTCAAAACGTTTTCGCTCATAACGATTGAATAGCCTCTACACATGCTGCGATGACTCTTACGACGTAATACCGAAGTACTATTAAAACGAAAATAATGCCCTAAGTAGAAATGAGCAAAAAATTTGATGTTTTCATTATATGTGTAACCCCAAATATAGCAAAAAACCGTGTTTTTGGCAATCTGGGGGTAGGATATCTAAAAATTCTAGTACTAGAGCAATTGTACGACCAGATTTGGATTCAGCACCAAGAAATTATGTGTTTTACTCAGGTGGTAAAAAAATCAAAATTTTTACAAACAATTAGAAAAGAAATACCTAATTTACCCGCATACTAGCATTTTCAACGCGAATAGAATTCAACAAGGTGGGTTTGCAACTTCGGATTTTTAACAATCAAGGTTGTATTTTAGTGCATTTAAATTTGTATATTCTTGTAAATTCCGCATCTTCATGAGTCATCACAGTTTATAATATTTCCAAATTATTTCAGGATTTAACTATCTCGGAGTAATATTAGTTCAAAAAAAAGTACTAAAAAAGACACTAGGCACTAAGTAATTTTTTTGGCGTTTTAATTGTCAAAAAGCACTAGATTTAGTGCTTTTTGACAATT
>NW_023489528.1:0-1068 GCF_013731165.1 Rhagoletis pomonella
CACGGCTCGATTTTGGTTGAACGACAAAAATCTACTAGAAAATCGACCCGTATAAAGGCGCCTTAATCCAGCGAGCAATTATCATTAAAGTTAAAATGCCTTGGTTAAAATTAATAAAAAGTTATTTCATTCTTTCTTTACCGCGACAATTGTTTCATCGATGGGCAACGACGCAATTACAGAACTTTAGACAGAGCAATCTTTTTCGATCGGTTTCAGATAGGCCGATTGTGAGGGCCTATTCACGAATTCAAGTGTATTTGCAAAGTTGCTGTAGCTCACCAATGTAACAATCGTGTCGATATAAAGGTAAAATATAACTTTTAGTTTGCTATTAAAAACCACACCTCCTTTCTATTTGAAGAGTAAATTTGTTGATGCAACAAAACGGAGCAGATTTTCAGTTGAGCGAAGTAGAGGACTAGGTTTCAAATTTTTTCGACAAAACGGAACAAATGTACTCCTATCGGAGCGAAGTCCGAAAGATGGCTTATTGTGTATATGAGGAAAATGTATGCTCTTTGTTTGGTACACAAAGTCAGTCGCAGCCGTACTGCGATGAACATGATGTCGGTGGGATATAAATAATTTTTTCGCAAATTTTTCATACCCTTCCTCCCGTAAACTGTTTTTCCCTTTCCCCAGCCCGCGTTCGCACTTTCGCTACTGCGCGGGCAAAAAAGTGCCCATGTCTGGTGTAGACTGTTAATGTTATCTTATGTCATGGCATGTTATGTTATCTTATCTTACTTCTTACTAATATTATAAATGTGAAAGTTTGTATGTTTGGATGTTTGGAAATCATCACGCGGAAACGACTGAACGTATTTGCTTGAAATTTTGTACGCAGATAGCTTATGGGCCAGATTGGTTAATAGGCTATCTTTTTTAGAGTTGCCACCTGTTAAAAAAGTTTAATTTATTTAATATGCGGGAACGACTGAATGGATTTGCATGAAAATTTGCACACAGATAGCTTATGATCTACAGTGGAAAATAGGCTAATTTTTTGGAAGAGTTGCCACCTGTTAAAAAAGTTTAAATAAATTAATACGCGGACACGACTAA
>NW_023489529.1:0-1068 GCF_013731165.1 Rhagoletis pomonella
CTATAATGTACAGACATCGACCTGTTACAATTTTATTATATGTATAGGTTTACTGTGTACTCTTTGTGTATAAAACCGATTACCGCATTTTGCTACATTAACCTATGTAGATACATATCAGTGCTGCATTAGAAAAGTTAATGGCATTATTTATATTACAAAGTAAAATAGTTTTAAATGCCAATTTCAATGAATAGTATACATTTTGTGGGGTGAACATTGAAAAATAAAAGTAAACAAATATGTAATAACGTTAGAAAGAATCAATACAAAGAGTCGATACAAATCCAAGAGACTCCAAAGAGAGAGAAAAAAAAACTATATTTACATTACATACATTATTTTATGATATGCTCAGATTACAATATAGACCTCAGCAAGGCTTCAATTTTACAGTGGTTTAAGTTGAACAGGTGAACTTTAACATTCTTTTGAAATAAACTGAGATTTCTTATGACCTGTACAGAAGCAGGAAGTGAGTTGAACAATTTACAAGAGGCGTACGTATAAAAACATCTAAAGTGAGACGTACGAGCAGGCGGAACGTGAACAATTGGAAGCAAGTTCCAGCGCAGGTTATAAATTTCTGACGGAAGACTTTTCAAGTATCCAGATTTGATGAAAAAAAGTTTTAAAACTTTAAAACAGTATAAATGTCGCACCGGCAATATATTGAGCATTCTAAAAAATTGCATAGAGTGAGTTTTGCGATTTGCGTTACAGATACGTCTAATTATGCACTTTTGAATTGTAATGATGGAGGACAATTTACTAGCCGAAGCACCACCCCAACAGCTGATACCGTATTGCAGCTTCGATTGAAATATTCCGTAATAAACCATTTTTAGCGTAGAAGTAGAACAAATCTTTTTAAGGCGGTATAAATGACGACTGGTGTAGAGAAAGTATTGTTTTAACGTATTTAAATGTTCAGACCAATTTAAGCGGTTGTCTATTACTACTCCTAGGTATTTAAACTTTTCAACATTTTCAAGCTGGAAACAAGTATCGTCGCAGTTGACTGTGCACGCGAAAGACTTTTTTGACTCATTCAGAGAGCACTCATTA
>NW_023489530.1:0-1068 GCF_013731165.1 Rhagoletis pomonella
TAAAATCAGCACTGTGCAAAATCAACATTGCGAAATGCGCCAACCAATACAACAACGGCGCCAGCAGCAACAACAGCGGCTAAAATGATAGTCAAAATTGTATACTTACTACGCTAACAGCAGCAGCGGCAGCAACAGCAAAGGCAATACCGCCAACTACACTGCTACTCGATTGGGAAGCAAAGTGTGGGCATTGCAGTGGAACATGGTGCTTCCTCATGCTAATTATGACGCGTTGTTACTGCATGTACGGCCATGTAAAAAGACAATTTCAACAACAACAACAACAACACAGAGAACTGCAGCAAGCGGCGAAAATAAGTAGCATATAGCAGTATTTGCCACAATATGGTTAAAAATAAACGTGGTAGATATGAACTTTATGACAGCAACTGCAATAACAACAACATTCCGGTTAAACTCATTACCTTCTGCCAACACGCAGATGTACATACACATGGGCATATGTATCAATGGAAAACAAAATTTGCTTTTATGTTGGTGCATTTACATGTCCTATAGTGAAAATCTCTAGTTTGTTTCTAGTATATTTACTAAGTAGTTCGCGAAAAATCTCTTTTACATGCAAATAACTGGTGAATTTAACACGGCGATGTCATAGGAAACGGAAATTGCCCCTCCCTGCAATACCTTTTATACACTTCCGCACCAGTTTTAAATTCCAAAGCTTAGATCTAGTTCGCTTTGCATAAATTTTTCTAAACCAGTTATGCAGTATGCAGAAGTGCTTGCTATTACTTGTTAGGTCCAAATTTTTGTTTTGTGTTTCCCAACTACGAAAAAACATCTGTGAAGTGCAGAACGAAAGCGTAATCGAACGAAATAGCCGCCAAACAAAAATTTAATTATAGTTAACCAAATATGGCCTAGTTCCCCCGCTGCATCCATTTCTCAATAGTTCCGAACCAGAACTAAATTCGTTACCTTACAGATTTCTAATGAAACCTGGTTGTATTCCTTCATATTTTCTGAGACCATTATGGACTTGGAAAATTTGCGTATCTACATAAGAATAAAAACGATTAGAAACAAAATAGGTAATTCGTT
>NW_023489531.1:0-1068 GCF_013731165.1 Rhagoletis pomonella
TTGCACTTTATTTTACTAAAATTAAATGCGCTGTAAAACTACATACCGAAAGAAGGTCTATACATTATGGTTTAAAAGTTAAATATTTAGAAGAAAAATTGTCGAATCTTCGTAGATTGTGTACAAAGTTTGAAATTTTGATTTATTTGGTTTTTGTAGATATGAAATAGATTTTTATAAAAAACTAGTAAATACCCGGCGTGGTCCACGGCTCTTTAAACGTATTTTTGTGCTGTTTGATACCCGTATTGTAATATTTCATTTATTTTATCCATTTAATTGAATAAAATTTCTCAAACAGGTGGCTACCCTCCTCAAAAATATTTTCAGTAGTAAACTTTCCTCATCTTTTTCAGTTTGATACCCATATTGAAATATTGAATTTATCTTATCAATTAAATTAAATTAAAATTTTCACACCGGTGGCAAGCTTCAGCAAAAATATTTTCGTCTGTAAGCCTTCTTAAACCTCTTGTCTTAACTTAAGTCTCCAATCATCTGGGAGAATTTAATTCCATGGGACCACTTCGTTATAGGGCTGGAAGGTAAAATCTTCATAGACGAGTTCGGTGGTTGATGGATGGTGGATAGCTTATCTTTATATTTGAACCGTAGTTGGTCTAATTCAGTTCTCACGATGGGTACATCTTTAAATAGTATAGATTTTTATGGATGTCTTTATTCCGGAAATATCATGTCTCTGCGGTTATTGTTCTAAGCACCTTAAATTGTGCTCTTTAGATAAGCTCCAAATTACTGTTACTGGCGTTGCGCCCTAGCTTACAACCATACTATTTTCGTACAGGTTTTATGCTATGCTGCACAGTGTATCTTTATATTTAATTCGGAGTGGAGAACGAATTGACTTGATTTAAGTTTCATTTGCTGACTCTTTGCTTCAAAATGAATTAGTCAAGTCAAATGTCTGTCCAGGTATACACCGAGGTATGTGCACTCATTTGCAGAGTGAACCAAAACATTATTAAGAGTCAGTGCAAGATAGTTTAGTCTCTATTAGGGGTTAAGGTAACATGTTGGCATTTTTGCTCGTTGACTTTTTTGCGCCAG
>NW_023489532.1:0-757 GCF_013731165.1 Rhagoletis pomonella
ACTTTTAAAATCGGACAATAACCACGCCCACATCCCATATAACGGTAATTTCGAGAAATACGAAACCCTCGATAAATCAGTAAATATTAAAGCAAATTTATTCGAAATGATGGTTGCAACAATTCTTTGCCAGGAAATACGTTTATGATAAAATTTTGGAAAATGGGCGTGGCACCGCCCACTTATGATCACGTATATGTATCTCGCTAACCGTTCTAGCAATTTGTACCAAACTCGGTATGGTTATTGTGCTTGCCACATAAAAGTAAACCATTGAAAATTGTTGAAATCGGACTAAAATTACGGCCGCTTTTCATATAACGGTAAATTTCAGAAATGCTTGAAATTTCAATATTTTGAAATTTAAGGACGCTAGTTTACTTAAAATTTATACACGCCGGCTTATCATGTAGCGGTAGCTTTCGGAAAGGTGGAAAACATATATTTAATAATTGCGCCGGGTATTTAATGTTCGGCTCCGCCCGAACTTAGACTTTCTTACTTGTTAATTTTAGTATAACCGCATGTGTGAGCGGAGTAAATTGTATTGATTTTTATTTTGTCAGAATTCTTCCTTAAATACTATTTTACAATATGTTTTACTTATCCATAATCATTGCTTAAATCTATGCTTGTTGTTAGTGAGTGTGTATATGTGTGTTTGCGGCAGAGGCCGGGCGTAAGCATATGTAAAGCAAAGCAGTGTTTGTTTAAATATGCATTCCGTCTTGTAAGCAATTATACACATGTCGGTCTT
>NW_023489532.1:857-1068 GCF_013731165.1 Rhagoletis pomonella
GGGGGGAGCGGTGACCAGACCGTTGATGACAAAGACTGCTTTGTCGGCAATTAGGCATTGGGTGGTCTTGGCATTGAAAGTGAAATGGTTTAAGTGGTAATGAACTGAAGTGACAAAGAATGCCATCAAGGTCTTTTGATAATGATATTTGATATTTATTTGTGCGAGTTGAATTGTGAAATGATTTGGGTTAGTTTGCTTCGACTTGTTT
>NW_023489533.1:0-1068 GCF_013731165.1 Rhagoletis pomonella
AAATTTGTATGCTCTTTAATATCATTCCACTTCGAGGCAATAATATTTATAGCTAAATCCACCGGGATACTTGGGAACAACGAAACAACATCGAACGACACTAAACTTTCGTCATCATATATATAAGTCATATATGTAATACTTCTATATTGATAGTAAGCTAACATCTCAATGTGTAAGCATTCCGAAATCAAAGCGAGACAGTCTAGTACTGTTTTTGTCAATGTATTGTGTACTTGAGTGCCCCCAGTGGGAATTAGGAGCACGTAATAATACCTTATTAGCAACTTACTCTTCACCTGGCAGTCATTACCATTTCCCTGCCGAACGTCCCTTACTTTTACAAAGGCATGGCCGCCTTATGTAAGTAGGAATTTAGAATGTACATTTGGTATCAGACATACTTCTGAGCCGCTTTACAAAGTAAGTTACGTGTAATGCAGAGCAGTCGCTCGGAGTAGTTCGGTGCTTGGAAATAACTTCGGCTGCACGTTATTTTGCAACTGACAACGTAATGTGTCTTCGGAGGTGTTCATTTTGCCCTTTACTAGTAGATGACATTGGCCATGATGACAATTTTGGTACTAAAAACTGAAAGAAAACATGGCTTACCTCGCAAGGTGCTTACCTATTTTCCCAGTGGGCCGGTTTTGTAAATGTGTCGTGTACATGTTTATTTATAAACGTATGTGTTCCTTTTCTTTCGTACGTGATTATTGATATATCTGTATTGTAGTGTTTTCGGACGGTACTAGCTCTTACTGCCAATATAGGAGTATTACATATATGATATAAGTATCTTTAATCCTGTTCTTGAAATCAATCGCGTCTTTAACATTGTAATTGGAAGATTTTGTAAAGATTCTAAGGATATTGACAACGTATTTGCACAAATTGTAGGACGGGGACTTGATGGACGAACAAATGGGTCTGAGGGGTATCCCTTCTTTATGTATTTTTCTTTTAAATCAATGGCCTTGTTGTTATATAATCTCTCCACTATTTCATTATTTTTGTCTTGTAATTTACTGGTTGGGTCACGTTTCAAAATTCTGTAAGTGCAGATGT
>NW_023489534.1:0-1068 GCF_013731165.1 Rhagoletis pomonella
CTCATATAAAATAATATTATATTCAAATAAACGCTGAAGCTTTTTTTAATAAATCTATGGTTCTATATAATTAAATTTTAAATTTCTAAATACCAATTCAACAGTTAATTCATATTCAAATACAATATTGTTATATGATTTATAATAAACTTCTACATCATACATCGCTTCCCTATTTGTTCTACTATAATACTTTAATTTAGTCTTAATATCTGAACCCCTTCTTTCATATTCATGTTTGTTTTGATGTTGCTCCATTATGTACTCCTCAATTTCACCGCCACAAACGGTTAGGAATTTTCCACTGTCATCCTCTTCATCCCATTTTTTGTTAAAAAAAATCATGGGCTGCTCTGACTGGGATGCCCAAAACCTGTAACCGGGGACCCTCATCTTCATCTTCAATACATATATAAGGGTTTTTCATGTCTTCAAAGCACAACATCTCCGATTCGAAATCGAAGTTGTACTCTCCATGATGCTCGCTATTGAGGATTCGATTGATTGCAGGTATGATGTGTTTTATAAGTATCTTTAAACAAAGTAATAATTTCTAATGTACAGTATTAGCTTATTTATACATATTTCATAACTATATAAAAAGCATTGAGATAAACTATTGATAAAGAACATATTTAAATATACATATATTTTAGTAATCTATTTTATACTTCATAATATGATTCAATTAAAATGTGGAAATAATCTTAAACTCAATGTTGCTGTCAAAGAATATATTTATTTTTTATTATCCTATTTAAATTTTATTATATGATTCAAATCAAATGTTAATATTATAAATAGCTTTGATCTTGATTTCATCATCATTGTTCGCCTAATAAGCATAGTAACGTCAAGTGGACGATAACGAATCCCACATAAACATATACAAAAAAAATGCTCATAAAAGTATGTGTATATTTAAATAGGGGTATTCTCTGAGTCTTGCAAAGCCCTTGCACGGTGCACGGATTGCACGGTTTGCAAAGCTGTCCCATACGAAAACCGGTTTTTACCGTGCAATCCGTGCAATCTGTGCACCATGCAAGGGCTTTGCAAGACTCAGAG
>NW_023489535.1:0-1068 GCF_013731165.1 Rhagoletis pomonella
TAAAAGAGTATTCAAAATATTCTTTTTTATTCCACCTAGAATGATTTAAGGATATATGTTTCCTCCAAGAACAAGATCGACTTGTTCCCTCACAAAAAATCTTTTGTCTGCCAAAATCAGATCAGGAAAGGCTTTTTGTGTGAGTGCGCTGATATCACATGTCGTCAAATTTCCTGAGGGATTTGGAAGAACAAGGACTAGGGCATCAATCGAGATAAGTGGGTCAATAGGTGACCGCAATTGGATTGAACACGCTTCTTTTACTTGAGCTGAAACCGTATTGTTGATGCCCGAAACTTGTGCCAACATCTTCTTTGTTGGCAAATTGATTCTGCGTCTGAGCCTCTCCGTTATGAAGGAACACTCAGAGCCAGAATCAATTAATGCTCTGGCAGCGAAGTCAGAGCCATTAAAATGAATATTTACTCGCACTGTGCCGAGTAAAACACCTTTGCATGTATTCGCGTGATGTGATTGCACGTTTTTTACAGTCTTATCTTTACCTTTTGAGGCTTGGTTACGTTGTTGTGCTTGCCTGGATGTTGATGGCAAGTTGTCTACGGGATCTACTGTATGTACCTGTGAAGTAGGGTATGGTGTCGAGAGTGGCAATTGGCACAATTGTAGGAACTCGTGCACTTCGACACCACATGCCCAAAGGACAGACAATTATAACAACTATTATTTCTTTTAACAAAGGATATTCTGTCAGCTATTGACATTTTCAAGAACTTTGGACACATATGAATTCTATAGTCATTGCTGGGGCACAGTTTGCATGTATATTTGATTACATTAGTTTGAAAAGTGCCAAGTTTTTTGTGCGACGGTTCGTAGGAATGCTTATTGCCTTGCACTTTTGGAATTTTCGGAACTTTGATTCCTCTCAAACCGGATACCGATTCTAATGTTTGGAACCTACTTGAAAGAAACTGGTCCATATCGGTCCACTTAGAAATATCGGTTTTATTCTGCACTGATTGTTCCCATAGCGACAGGGTCTCCTCAGGTAATTTTGTTTAGCAAAGATATGTAATAATTGGATCCCAGCTCGAAATGTCAATATTG
>NW_023489536.1:0-1068 GCF_013731165.1 Rhagoletis pomonella
GAAGCTGACTTCGACATTTTGTTTTAATAAAACTTAGTATCGAAAAGTTTCTTTAAAAATTTGCCTAGGCTATATTATACTGGTTCGTTCAAGCCATTTTTCAAAACAAAACAACAAAAGAGAATACAAAAAATTTCTTGCTGTGAATTTTCAGAGCTATATATATTTAGTATTGATTACAAAATTGTACTAAAAAGTACTGCGTAGTAGGAAAGTATATTGTAAATGAAATTGTATCAAACAAGTACAATTGTACCAAAAATGCCAACACTGTTCTGTATACATACTTTTTCTTCTTTTCTACTTTTTACTCTTATTTTATCTTTCAGCTTCGCTAAAAGCACTTCTACGAACGCTTGGCTTACCAAATTTACGCCAATTGATAAAATTTTGCGATTTAAATTCATTTTAATTAATGTAAATAACTATTCGTGTTGAATTGAAAATCGCCTCGTCTGAATAGGGATAGCAACTTTTTCACTCTCAACTTCTCATTCAACTCCGCATTCAACTTTTGTTGCCTGTAAAATCGCCTCGTGCGAATGCCCTATAAGATATCTCACTTGTATTTGTACACAATGGTGTGTACATAAATATAGTGTTTATTGTGAGAAATAGCGCCGAGAGGTTAGTTCAATTTACAAACTTTAACACAAATAACTTAAAAACTATGGCGCGTATTCACAGTCTAGCAACTCAGTCGAAACCATTGTGTACAAATAAAAGTGAGATATCTTAGCAATAGACGTCATCCTGGGCCACAGCTGCGATCATCTGTTTTTTAGAGTTGCTTATTTTGCTCTAAAGTGCGCTTTTTTGACCTGAGTTGCATTAAATAGTCTCTTAAAACTTGGTAGTATTTGTTGCTCAAATGGTAACATATATGCCCAAAAACTTGAAAAATATTAGATTATTGCTTTTTAAAAATGCTATTTATAAAATTTGGTTTTGATTGGGACATTAGAAATATTCAGATTATAAAAGTTTTTCACATATGTTTTAAGATTTTAAAGCTTTTAATATGTACGGTAGAATGCAACAATGTGCTTGAATTTGTTTGCTTCTTCG
>NW_023489537.1:0-1068 GCF_013731165.1 Rhagoletis pomonella
ACACACACACACACACACACACACACACACACACACAGGGTTTAAGCGAAACTGTGCGGAAGATCAGGAAAACAGCTAGTGGCGATCTCCTGTTTCAGCTGAATAAGTCTGAGGACGTAAATACTGCAAAACTTCAACAGGCAGTCGAAGGAGTACTGGCAGGTAAAGCAGAAGTCAGGACCCTAACTGAAATGGTTCATATAGAGATACATGATATCGACGAAGTTACGACAAGCGAAGAGGTGTGCTTAGCTTTAAATGGTCAGGGTGGGTCCACTAAAGTGCTAGTATCCGATATCCGGTCGATGCGAAAAGCGTACGGAGGCACACAGACCGCAACCTTACTCCTACCCGAGAGCTTTGCCAATAAGCTAGTAGGCCAAGGTAAAATCAGAATTGGCTGGGTTATCTGCCGAATAAGACATAAAATACAGCCAAAGCGCTGCTACAAATGTTTTGAGTTCGGCCACATATCGAAGGGCTGTCGGAGCAGCGACGATTTTGGCAAATCGTGCTTCAAGTGCGGTCAAACTGGGCATACGGCCAAACTATGCACAAATGCACCACGGTGCTTATTATGCGTAAAACGCGGCAGCAATCCTACCAGCCACCAGGCAGGAGGCAACAAGTGTCCGGTATATCAACTGGCGCTAAGCAAAATATAGGTATGATGAGACTTTTGCAGCTTAACCTCAACCACTGCCAAGCGGCGCAGGACCTCCTGTCGCAAACAATATTAGAGGAAAAAATCGATATTGCGATACTCAGTGAGCCATACAAATCGAAATCGTCTCAGTGCTGGCTTTAGGATCAAAGCGGAAAAGCGGCTCTCTGGTCATGTGAAATCGGCAACTTGTACGTATACAGCTGCTACATTGCGCCAAGCATAAGTATACAGGCATTCGAAAATATACTGTTAAATCTAACAATTGATGCTAGAGGCAGGCAGAATGTTCTTATAGCAGGCGACTTCAACGCGTGGGCACAAGAGTGGGGATGCCGCAGTACAAGCCCAAGAAGGAGAGCTCTTCTGGAGGCTTTCGCTTGTTTGGACGTCGTTTTACTAAA
>NW_023489538.1:0-1068 GCF_013731165.1 Rhagoletis pomonella
CTTGGCACAGTTATTGGCCATGATACAGCATACCAAATGGCCGAAAAATTTTAAAATCGTACAATAACCCCGCCCACATCCCGTATAACGGTAATTTAGAGAAATACAGAATCTTCGATAAATCAGTAAATATTAAAGCTAATTTATTATAAATTGACACTTGCAACAATTCTTTACCACGAAATACGTTTATGGTAAAATTTTGGAAAATGGGCGTGGAACCGCCCACTTATCATCACATATACTCGGTATTTTTTATTGTGCTTCCCACATAAAAGCAAAACGTTGAAAATTATTGAAATCGGACTAAAATTACGGCCGCTTTTCATATAACGGTAAATTTCAGAAATGCTTGAAACTGCAATATTTCGAAATTTAAGGACGCTAATTTACTCAAAATTTATACACCCCGGCTTACCATCTAGCGGTAGCTTTCGGAAAGGTGAAAAAACATATATTTAATACTTGCGCCGGGTTTTTAATGTTCGGCTCCACCCGAACTTAGACTTTCTTACTGGTTTTTATTTATTTTTATTACTTTTGAATGTTGAGCGCATCTTGTAATTATAGAACTTTTTATTAAACAAGTAATTTTTAAGCAAAAAACACAACCAGCTTCAATTCTCATATATAAATTTAGGAATACCGTTAATTTATTCGTGATCCAATGATCGGATCTAAACGAAATTACGGGACGACCCATGAGGTACCATCTTTCCGGAAAAAAAAGAAATAGAAATCGGTTCATATGGTGGTAGCATACATAAAAAAAGAAAAAATATTCTGACGAATTAATAACCTCCCTCTTTTTTGGAGTCGGTTTCAAATGTTTGAGTTCCTTGTTAATTTTATGTAATAAAGTGCAATTTATTAAACTTTAAAAGGTTTATTTTTGTATTACATACTGTACATTAAACTTGCACAAATGTATTTTAAAGAGCATATTAACTGAAGCAAAATTGCAGAAGTATAAACCCTTAAAAAAATATATTCCTGGGTGCGCCCCTGGTTATATCTCGGTTCTACTTATCGTAGAGATGGTCATGATTGTCCTAAAGATATCTTAGC
>NW_023489539.1:0-1068 GCF_013731165.1 Rhagoletis pomonella
TAGTTTCGACTTAGTTTACGATATAGCAAAACGAGTGTGAAAATGTATCGATTTTTCTTTACGATATTTTGGAAAAATTACATTTTTATTAAATAATAAGGGCACTCATTTAAAAGCGCAAAACTCTCGCAAACTGGGCAGACTATGCAATTTTAAACCCTCGCAAATGAAATGTCAAAATTTGTATTGAAAGCCATTTGCACAAAAAGGGAAACTTTGCGCGGCAATTTTGGAGCGCAACTTTGCGCAGTGTGCTGTGCAACCCTCAATCAGCTATTTTGTTTACATTCATTTTGGTTTGTGCTCAACGCTTTTTCGAAATAATTGCGGTAAGACTTAAATATTTACTCAAATTTGAGTTTCAATTGTTCAACTTTATAAATTAAGTATAGTCAAATAATTAAATGTCTGAAATTGCACAGAATATAAAATTGTCCTCATGAAACACACTGCGCAAAGTTGCCTAATTGCCCATATATAAAACTTGCGCGAATCGATGAGTACCCTTAATATCAAGTTTGATCATCCGTTTATTTTATTTTATTTATTTATTTCAATTACGGTACAAATCTAACACAACAACCCGGTGGTTTTACTTTCAAGTGTTAGATGTTAGGATTACATGGCTAAGCACAAATGCATTTAATAATTTAACTAGTAACTTACTTGCTATTTGAAAACGAAAACGAAGAGTCGCATTAATTATAAGATATGATATAAATAGTGGAGAGGAAAATTGTAGAAAGAGGCTAGGTATTTGAGAATAGAATAAGACAAAAGACAGGAATAAGGTAGGAAAATGACAAAAAAAATTACAAAAAAACTGCGATCAGTTGGCTTTCGCCTGAGCAAAGAGCCGATGCAATTCTCTCTTAAAGGGCAGAGCGCTCATGATGGTTCTGATTGCTAGAGGTAAAGCGTTCCAAAGACGGATAATAAAAACAAAAAACTGACGTTCAGATTTGAGGCAATTGTATTTAATATAAATAATTTGGAGTGCAGTTAGCGTACAGCTCGCATTCATACAAAATTGTCGGTAGTAAAAAGGTTTTCGCTAGCAGCAGTCGA
>NW_023489540.1:0-1068 GCF_013731165.1 Rhagoletis pomonella
CTATGTACCATATGATATTGGTCGACGTTATATTTATTGTTGGCGTATTTGCAGTGTGTTTCCATTTCTATGTAAGCGTGGTTTTAAGTTTGCGAAATCAAATATCTAAAATACTAAAACAAATTTTAGTTTAAAAATAAAGAAAAGAAGCATGTTTTGTAGTGTTAAGTGTTCTGTCTAACATTTCGATATTGTGTAAATGAATTTTTTGGAAAATGTCACATAGTAATCCTACGCGCATACGAGTAATCGTAATTGTACATTTACTCACTCTAACCTTATTTAGTGAGGTGAGCTTGCAGCATTTTTAAGTCGAAATTTTTGTGTTGATTTTAAGAAGGGTATCAAATTAAAATATTTGTATTTTATTTATGTTCGCAGCAACAATTTCTTACCTCTGCTGCAAAGACCACTGCTTTATCCGATGAAAGATTAAAGGAAATTGCAAAAATACGCAGCGAACTGAATGAGGCCTTCGAAGCTGAACAAGAAAATGCTGCGGAACAGGTGAGTAGGACTACCATTTTCGCCGAACCCTTAATTTTTTGGCTGCTACCGACCACGAAGTTTGTTCTTCTCCAATCACTCTGCGATTTCACATTTAATTTATTTTCGATCATCCCACGTTTTTCCTTCTTTAAAATTTCTTTATTTTTCTCCCTTATCACTATCCTTCCTTACACTAAATACTATACCTTCTCTTATTTTCCGGTCTTTTACTAGCCTTTCTCTTGCTTCCCTTCCCTTTATCTTTCTCTTCCTCCGATACATATTAACTTCTCTCCGTTCCACTTCTCCTCCTTTCCCTTACATTACTTCTTTTGTTTTTCCTTTCTTCCTTTAGTTTTATATTTTGCCCTTTTCTTGTATCTTATTTTAATTTTAGTTTCTTTGCTTTGTTTCTTTTAGTTTACCTTAATTTTAATTTCTTTTTCTTTCTATTCCCTTTTCTGTTTTATTTTATTTTATTTTATTTTATTTTATTTTATTTTATTTTATTTTATTTTATTTTATTTTATTTTATTTTATTTTATTTTATTTTATTTTATTTTATTTTATTTTATTTTA
>NW_023489541.1:0-1068 GCF_013731165.1 Rhagoletis pomonella
TATTACGGAATTTGCCACTCGATGGATTACTCTCAGGGTTGCCACTTGGTAAATTGTTACCAAAATTGGTAGAAAAAAATTGGGTTCATAAAAAGGTAAATTTTTTCTCTTTTTGGTAGATTTTTGTTGAATTATTTAGTGTGAAAAAAAATACAACTTTTCGTTTCCGTTTTATTTTTCGTAGTTATTTCTTTATTAGAAATTTCTTTCCAAAAGTGCAGTGTACTTTATTGCATTAATTTTCTAACACTTTAATGCACACTTTTTATATATGTACATACGAATACAATATATTTTGCTTTGCTGCCTCTATGCTTAAGTGCACATTTAAGATACCTACCCCAAAATGCGCATCAAAAGCATTATTTTTAACATTTATAAGGAAATTGCTCCGATAGATGCATTCAACATACCTGCACATTGGCGATACCTGCCTTAAAAATTGTGCGACTAGTATCAATTATCAAAGAAAGTATTACGTTTACCTGCACTGGCCCTACAATTACCTAATTTTACAACCTTTGTTTATTTTGCACATCTCGCAGAACAACGAAAATGGATATCAATTTATGTAGTTATATAGATAATTAGATAACATTCGGTAAAAATTTCGCTTGCAGTAATTTCTACATGGTAAGTGCTCCGCCAATATTTGGTTTCATAGGGTTTCGGATACCTTCCTCATTGAAGTAGTAAAGAAAATTCGCTTAAGTGCCTTTTTCGGTTACGTGCACAAATTTTTCGTGGAAAGAAGGATGTGCAGCTAAGCATAATATACTGTAAATGTATATTGATAAAAGGCGAACATATCGATAAAAGGCGAACATTCAAAACTCTTTATACGGGAATTCCGAGAAGTTTTTGATTGTCTAAATATTTTAAATGATTATTTAAATAAAAAAAGAACGGACAAGGATGTATTTACCCACTTCGAGCCTTCGAAAAAAAATTAAATCAACGCATATTTTTATCAATGGCAATTGTTAAATAAAAATAAAAAAAAACACAAAATACTGGCGGCAAAAAAATTAAAAACTGCCAACGGGAATTTTTAGCTGGAAATTGTTG
>NW_023489542.1:0-1067 GCF_013731165.1 Rhagoletis pomonella
AAAAAGTAGAAAATAAATAATATAAAAAAAACTTTTTAGTATACAACGCTTTTATAAATGGACTAAAAAGTAGAAAATAATATTTCTCAGTCCCATAGAATTTGTTTGGATAACTTTTGATTTTGAAATTTTAGCAAAAGTCATTATAAACAATCTATGAAATTGAAAATGAAAAGCGTGGGGCGCATGCAAGAAGACTTACAATCGAAAATATGTTTGAGGAGCAATATGGGTGCCAAACGAAAGGTATTTGAAAAATCTTGATTTGGAAATATTTTTTATAGGATTATCATCTATCCAAAAGTAAAGACTAAAAATATTGAAATGAAATTAAATATTACATAACTGGTTCCAAACGAAAAGTATTTGGGAAAGCTTTACTAGGGAATTTTTTTAAATCTTTCCACTTATCCAAAATCCGAACATTGTAAATAAATATAGAATTTACAACATCTTATCAAACGAAGTGATCATATTATCAACGAAGAGCTGGTACACAAATTACTCAATGTAAAAAATTCATAAACAAGTAATTTTTAAGCAAACAACACACCGACTCCAATTCTCATATAAAAGTGTAATAGTACCGTTAATTTTTTCATGATCCAATGATCGGATCTAAACCAAATTAGTATGGGATCACCTGGAAATCGGTTGACGTGGTCCAAAGTTATGCGGTAACATGCTTAAAAAAAAAATCTGACGAATTGATAACCTTCTTTTTTTAATTCGGCTAAAAACTACTGAAACAAATAACAAAATTATAAAAGAGTACCGAAAACAAAAAACTATCGCATGAAAGCTGTTTAAAAAATACTTAATGAAAACATAAAATTGTTGACACCATTCCCTAGCATTATAAATCAGTCGCCAAGGCCTACTACGTATATTGCGAGTAAAGAAATTTTGAATAACATGAGATAATATTATTATGATTATGATTATCATTACTATTGTGAACTCCTATTCCCAATCAAGGATTCCCAAATTAAAGCGAAAGCAGAAGAGCATTTACGATCTCATGATGCAAATGTTAAGATAATAAGAGCTGCAGAACTGAACCATGA
>NW_023489543.1:0-1067 GCF_013731165.1 Rhagoletis pomonella
AAAAAAAAAACTGTGTATATGAATTTTTATTTTTATTGAATACATTCTTTTTCCTATTTGACCCTCAAATGAAACCCCACATATATGAATTTTCAAGTTTATTCAAAGAATTTTTCCTACTTGGCCTTCAAATGACCTCGAACCTGTCGTGGTGAAGGCTAACAGACCTCAAATTCGCATTCAGCGCGTCGAATAACATATTTAGGGATTTCAAGGTTTGGTTCAATATGCAGAAACTTTTTTGTTTTTGTAAACCTGTGTTGTTAAACATTATTAAAGAGCTCGAAAAGGCGCTAGCGAAGCACTGAAGAAAAATTACTATCATATGTATGACTATTAATCATCCCGGATTATTGCCACAATTTCGATGCATAGAAGATTTTTACGGGTTTACAGCTAACAAAAATAGTATGTGTTTAGGCGACTCACAACACCTAGTGCCCAAAGGTATGCTACACACCCAAACGACTGGTACCAAAACGGATATAAACAACGTATGTATGTGCAAAAACTTTTTATAAGAAATTATTATAAGAATTACTTCAACTACTCAAGTGCCACATCCTCCAAGAGATGCATTCTCCAAAAACTCTTCCGTAGGGACTCTGCATGCCTTACAACCATGCAGAGGGCTAACTGATGGTTACCATCAGCGCCACCGCGCCAACTCAAACATTTTTTTGATTGAATAAATTTTGTGTCAATAAATTCCGACTGGTCTTCCAATCTCATTCAGTTATTCAATATGAGAAACTCTTCCTGTTTAGGTTAACCGCAATGTGGTAGAAAGAAGTCCAGGAGAGTTTGTAGTATTACAGTTCAAGAACGTGAACACAAAATATCACTTTCAATTTAGAAATTGTTGGATAAACGAGGAATTTGGGGTACATGAACGATACAGAGAACTACATATTTGCCATATAGATATAAGGTTCTACGCTCTACATAAAAATTTCTGCAGTATAATTTATCTTGAATGAGTATCTCGCAATCCGAAGAATGCGCTTCAGATTTGTGGGGAACTAACGGGTGATTTTTTAAGAGCTTGATAACTTTTTTTTAAAAAA
>NW_023489544.1:0-1067 GCF_013731165.1 Rhagoletis pomonella
ACATACATACAGATGTTCCCGCCTTACTTCAACGCTGGGCCTGCTAGTTTTTCTTCACGCTGGTCAAACCCTGTAATTTAAAGCAAGAAAGTTTTAAATTATTATTTAATAACTCATAAGAATTTATTTTTGTAAATTATTCTTACCAAAGCTTTTTTCGGTCGAAGAAGTCCACCGTATCACCAGTGTCCCTTCCATGTAGTTGAGTGGTTAGAATGGCGGTATTGTTTATATATACTTAATCACCTTTTTTGAAGATCGAAGTAACTTACATATTTATATCAACACAATTTTTTCGACAAATGATGCAAACATATGAAATGTGTTTCATTATAGCTTAGAAGCTTTTTAAATTCTAATGCAAAACATTTTAGTTTTAAATATTTTTCATACTTAATTGTCTGAAAATAAATTAAATTTTTTATTTTAAAAGTGTATAGTTTTATTTTACTTGTTGAAAATTGTGTCGCACTCATATATGTAATACTCCTATATTGGCAGTAGGAGCTAGTAGTGAAAATAAATTAAATTTTTTATTTTAAAAGTGTATAGTTTTATTTTACTTGTTGAAAATTGTGTCGCACTCATATATGTAATACTCCTATATTGGCAGTAGGAGCTAGTACCGTCCGAAAACACTACAGTACAGATATATAGATAGACACGTACGAAAGAACAACACATATACAACAAGTAAGAAAGTCTAAGTTCGGGCGGAGCCGAACATTAAATACCCGGCGCAAGTATTAAATATATGTTTTCCACCTTTCCGAAAGCTACCGCTACATGATAAGCCGGGGTGTATACATTTTAAGTAAATTAGCGTCCTTAAATTTCGAAATATTGAAATTTCAAGCATTTCTAAAATTTACCGTTATATGAAAAGCGGCCTCAATTTTAGTCCGATTTCAACAATTTTCAACGGTTTGCTTTTATGTGGCAAGCACAATAACCATACCGAGCTTGGTACAAATTGCTAGAACGGTTAGCGAGATACATATATGTGATCACAAGTGGGCGGTGCTACGCCCATTTTCCAAAATTTTGTCATAAACGTATTTCTTGGT
>NW_023489545.1:0-1067 GCF_013731165.1 Rhagoletis pomonella
TATATTTATGCAAATTTTTTAAGCTTAAAAGTTTTTTCAAAAAAACATCTTTTAGAAACAATTTTTATTCATAAAAAACTCCATTTTTGGAGGTCCAGCTCACGTAAATCTTAATATTTTTCCGAAATGTTTTGGTGGATGTCTTAAAATGTAATAGATTTTATAATTCCAATGGGAAAACAGTACCGATTTTTTTTTTTGCATGGAGCGATGTAGTCTAATGAACATATGTTCTGAGAAAGAAATTCGAAATAATTTCCCCTGCATAGAAAACTGAGAAACGTTTTTTTATCGATGCTTGACTGCCAAAAAGATCTAACGACATTTTTTTCAAAAATTTTATTTTTGCTGTAGAATGCATCTAGATACTCTTGAACATTTCTGCATTAAGCTTAGAATCCAGCTCTCACGATTTTCTCTCTTTTTCTCAACATTTTCCATTATTTATGATGCTTAAAAAAGCAATTTGTTATAAATTTTCTTCAAGAAATACATATTGTAAATACTAGCGCACCCGGCGCCCTTCGTCTCGCCCAAAATTTACTTATTGTTGGAACATCAAATGCCCTATCTCACTTCAAAATGTATTGAAAATGTGCTGATATATGGCGTTTTTGAATCGGCAGATGAGATAGGGCGTTCTTCAACCAAATTCTGAAAAGGACGTTTTTGAAAAGTTTTTTCAGATGTGCGTTTTCGAGCTGGCTGCCGAGATAAGTCGATCTTCCACTCAGCAGTCGATATAGAAAAGTAATTTCTCAATTTTCCCTGGTTGGCGATTTTAAATGTTTTCTTAATTTAAGTAGATGGTCAAAGAACAGCCATTAAAAGCTTTTCGGGGGCTTTTGAGTGCAAGGAATCTGAAATTCATTTTTACCATTTTTTTACCAAAGACGGCCGCTTGGAGCGCTTTAAAAATTCAGATTCCCCTAGAAAAGCGTTTTGGTGGTATACATATTTGCATTTAAATTACTTTTAATTGTCTTAAATGGTGCTCTGCAACCAACAGCTTCAAACTGAAAAAAAAAACGCTAAACTCGCCTTAAGAAAGTTCTAAAATCTATATC
>NW_023489546.1:0-1067 GCF_013731165.1 Rhagoletis pomonella
CAAATACTAATGCATGAAAATCCTAACCTCAAAAAAATCACCCGTTACATATGCCACTATTGTAAACATATACGAAAGAGAAATGCTAAAAAAAAATCAGGTGCAAAAATTGACAATGTACTCGGCAAAAATGTTGCAATGTTTGCTGTAAATGAAATCCGGTCACTTTTTTCACACATCATCATCGCCAGCAGCAGCTCACAGCGAAGCGTTTTGGTCAATATGCGCAAGCGCATTTATACTCACACGCATACTAAAAAAAATATGTGTGTTTATCGATTCGTGCACTTTTATTTTTTCTGGGCTGCTCAGCAAAGTGGCGCTGTTTTACTTTAGTTTTAATAGGGCGGAAACGAGAGTTCGGCAGACGGGAAGTCGATGAATTAATTTGCACAAAGTAATCCAATCATTGGAATATGTGTATCTCGTTTACGTACATAAAAGTTCATAAATGCGTATGTACATATTTGTTCGTGAAGGCACTGCTGATTGGCGAGCTATGGATCTGAGCGCATTCGGCATTTTATGAAAATAAATTTCCCTTCTGAAGTCTTAATTTTTTCGACAACTTTTGTATGCGTAGTGCAGTCAAAGTTTTGAGCCGCAGCTCCATGCACACCACCCTGAATTTCGATTTTAGTTTCATTTGCGATTTCAGTATTTATCAGCAACAGTCTCATTTTCGCTTTCTGTGGCTACTTTAGATTCAGTCTCGATAATTTGTGCTCTTTTTAAGTCTTAGTTTAAGTTCCAGAACAAAATATATAAGCGTCAGAATTAGTTTCAGTTATAAATATTTGCAGCCCTAGGCCTAGCCTAAGCTCCAATCTCACCCGCAATCTCAGTCACAGGCGTAGTTTAAGTCTTCGCTTGATTGATTGTTGGTTTAAGTTCTAAGGAAGTAGGTTTCAAAATCAATTCCAGTCTTATTTCAAGCCTCTGTTGCCAGTCTCAATTCGAGCCTGGTTATTATTCTTAGCCCTAATCTCTCTCTATTAATGTCTAAGTTTAAGTCTCAGTCCTCAATCTAGACTTTAGTTTCAGACACTCATCAATTGCTATAGTGT
>NW_023489547.1:0-1067 GCF_013731165.1 Rhagoletis pomonella
ACTGTGGGAGTGGAAAAAGATAGCTAGAAGTTTCTTTATTTGGCTCGACAGAATAGTTCGATTCAAAATAATTTGTAAACATATCAGCAATCATATCATCATCACTAGAAATAACATCATCTAATCTCAGTGTTGAGGGAAACCCATTTATTTTACCTATTGAATTAACAAAATGATAAAATGACTTGGGATTAGAAGCGATGTTAATGCGACTTTTATTAATGAAATTTCTGTAACATTTTCTGTTTAAGCCATTGTATTTATGACGAAGGATGGAGTACGCGGTGCAGTGAGAAGACAGGCCTGATTTTTTATAAAGTTTAAATGATTTAGTTTTCTGATTTTTTAAATGCTTTCGCTCTGAGTTAAACCACAACGAGTTACGAGGTCCGGTATTTTCTTTAACAAGAGGAATGAGTTTACTGAATATATTATTCAAGATTTTACTAAAGTGCAAGGCACTGTTCTCAACATCCCCATCGTACTCAGGCCAGACTATTTCAGATATATAGCTATTTTAAGCTTGCCGTAGTTAGCATATTTGAAAGAATATCGCCGACGTTTCGGCTTTCTAGTTACAGGACAATAACATGAATCGTAGGATGGTGCCAAGGACAACTCAAGTGGTGGGTGATAACGGTCTATAGGTATAACTAAAGGATCGCCGCGTATTATAGTGCATTTAGAAGTATTATCAATAAACGCTAAATCAAGACATTTACCTAAGTTGTTGATAACTGAATTAATCTGATATAGACCGAGATCGGAAAGTTCCTTAAGAAATTGGTTAAGTACATCCCGAGAAGAATTTGGCACCAGAATTCCATCCACCGAATCCCAGGAAACACACGCTAGTTTGAAATCACCCAACACAACAATCGAATCGGAGGGCTTGAACATGGCAAATAAAGAGAGCAATAATGAAGAATGTTTGAAGTAAACCGAAGGGTTAGAGTTTGATGGAATATAAATTGCAACAAGAAAAACAATACTTGACGGGCACCGTATTCTAACACAGAAGAATTTAACATCATCTGAACCTGTGAACACAACTTTTTCAGAGGAAA
>NW_023489548.1:0-1067 GCF_013731165.1 Rhagoletis pomonella
GGCAAACAGAAAGTACAATAAATTAATTTTAAGGGCTCGAGTTGGCTGTGGCCGTGGCCATGGTCGAGTGAGTTTATACTGTGTTTTATTATTAAAAATGTTTTAAGGTAAGAAAGAAAACTTCCTGCTTCAACTCATATCTGGAATGTATTGTAATTTAAATCATATATCTGAATGTATAAATGTCGTCTCAAGAGCAGGTTTAATAAAACATTAATTTTAGTAGCGGCTCACGGGTTTCTTTGATAATCTTCTCGTACCTACAGCTCATAGGAAGCCTGTCTGGTCCTCGTATGTCAGGTATCCAAGTCGAGGTTAGTCGTGACTTGAGTGGAGCGTACTCCCGTGAAGTAATTGAACCTATCCCAGAACATCAAGTTGACCCTCTGTTCAATCCCGACCGCATGGCTGGCGAGCTTACTACTCTTAGACACTGAAAGCTCGGGGATTGTATTGCTCTGCCCCCACCTCATTCAAATTTTTGTAAGTGAAACTAGCTTTTCGACTTGCCGTACCTAAGCCTTCCATGGTATTATTGTTGGTGTTTGCTTTCTGGCGTGTGAAGCCGAAAACCGATGTGGAGATGACCCAGCAGATCGAGATGAAGAGCAAATTGTTGAAGGATGAACCGGAACAGACGGAAAATAGGGCGCGAGATACAGCGGTGGAACCGGTATCAGCACCAGTTGAAGTGAACGGCGAGCCAGTGATCGAGCCAGACACTTCGATGGCGAGAAGCTAGGCATGTCTTTTCACATGTTTAGAAAAGGTCGACGAGATAATTGAGGTACGCAGCGTAGACCGTGCTCAACTCCTTAGCGATGCGCTTGATCTATTTTCTGTAAGGCATTGTTGTGGTTGAGGTCCGTAAGGCTTTCGCTAAGTAGTTAGGATGAATCAACAAATGAGCTAAAGATTTAGTTCCTGCCCACGGACTCAGGGAGCGAATGAGTCCATCGGTTTGTGTGTGACGGGGATGAACATTCTGTTCGGTAGGTTATAGGAGCCACTGTCGGAGAGTCAGATGTAGCTGGAACTAGTTTCGCCATTTCATTTGCGGAACTAAG
>NW_023489549.1:0-1067 GCF_013731165.1 Rhagoletis pomonella
CAGACCTGTCATACGGATTACGTATATTATCTTGTGACACCTCACAAGGATCTTCAATGTCAATCAAAGACCTACCAAGTCTATCCCCATCACCTTTGTCTTGAGGAGAACGCAACATATTGGAAGAAGGTTTACAAAAATTAACTGTTTTTTGTACTTAAAAATAAAATAAAAATTGTCTGAGTGTAAAATTTAACACAACTAAACTACGTTAACATAAACTTATCTATTTAGATGTTTTGCTTGATGACGGTTTGAATGCTGAATGTCTCGCCGTTGTTGTTGTTGCTGCTGCTGTGAATGAATTTGTTGTTGTTGTTGCTGCTGCTGCTGCTGCTGATAATGTTCCAACTGTAGTGTTTGTTGCGATTGCTGTTGCTGCTAAATACCCTGCTGGAATATTCCTCTTTCTGTAGCAGTTGCGGTTTATGCAATTATTTTGAGCAGCGAAGTCAAGTGCAGTTACTGCGCTGGTTCTGGTTTGAGTGGTGGTAGTGGCAATAAATGTTACTCCTTACCGTGCTCGCCCCGTTGACCACCCTGCTGCTGCGGCTAGAGTATGTAATGTGGATAGGAACTGTTGTAGATGCCGCTCAAGTGTGGCTCCCTTTGAGAATATGGCACACGCTCAAAAATGGTGTACCAACGCGTGTGTAGAGTGAAGCTTCTCCGGTGATTTCGTGGAACGCACTCGAGCACAACTGATTTGTGTTTGTGAGCTGGGATGGCGAAGTCCGCAACGACCACTAATTGGTTGTATTCTTGGTATCACTGAACACAGCGGCGTAATTTCATATGCAGGACTCCTGGCAGGATCGCCAAATTTTATGGTATATTAAAATAGAAATATTTAACCTTTTTATTGAGCTTTGTACCACGGTTGTTTATTAGAAAAAATTGAAAAAGCAACAAAGTCTAAGCGGTAGAAGTTATAGCACTATTTCGGAGATCACCACATCTCCTCATCAGACTTCTTTTTCTAGACTTCAGCAGGGATCGAACCTGCGAATTCGATGTTCAAAGTCAGAAGCGTTAACCACTGAGCTATGTACATCCCGTAAACTCTT
>NW_023489550.1:0-1067 GCF_013731165.1 Rhagoletis pomonella
TTCATATTAGAGACTTTTAATAGAACCAAAATTTTTTTAAAACAACACAAAGATGAAATTATTGTTACTGATGCGGATAAAGGAAACAATATAGAATTCCCCGATGAAAGTAAATGGTTGCTTTCCCTGGGCAAAAAATTTGCATTACCCATAACGCAGACTAGTCTCAAACCGGCCCAAATCATAGCAGAAATGGAACAGTTAATACAGCACATAGAAGACAACAGAACCAAGGAAACAGCGAGATGCAAATTGAGTAACCGAATAATTCAATTTAAAAGGAACATTAAACACAACTCAGCGGAGAAGTTCATATTAGAGACTTTTAATAGAACCAAAATTTTTTTAAAACAACACAAAGATGAAATTATTGTTACTGATGCGGATAAAGGAAACAAAACTGTGGTATTATATAAAGCGGACTACACGGAAAAAATGAGAAAACTACTTGAAGACAAAAACACTTACAAAACAATAAGAAATGACCCGACAACTACACTAGAAAGAAAAAACAATACCATAATAGATGACTTGTACAAAAACAAAATTATTGACAGAAGCGAAAAACAACAGCTCACATGCGCAGCAGCAACTGCACCTAGACTCTATGGGTTGCCAAAGATTCACAAACCGGCTTGCCTTTACGGCCAATCTCCTCATCTGTCAATGTCCCGTGCTATGGTTTATCTAAGCATGTAGGCTAAATTCTTAGAAAGTTTACCTCAGAGGAATACAACATAAAAAATGCGTTTCAATTAAAAGAAAGGCTAGAAAACATCCAAATACAAGAAGAAGATTTGTTGGTGTCATTCGATGTGATCTCCTTATTCACCAACATACCGACACATCTAGCTATGAAAATTATCATGAACAAGTGGGATAAAATTCAAGATTACACAAAAATACCCAAAAATAAATTTCAAAATATCATGAATTTCTGTTTGAAGGATAACAACTACTTCACCTGCAATGGAGGTTTCTACGCTCAAACCTTTGGGATGCCAATGGGTAACCCTCTTCCACCCACTATAGCTGACGTAGTAATGGACGACCTATTGGATAACACT
>NW_023489551.1:0-1067 GCF_013731165.1 Rhagoletis pomonella
TTTTCATATAACGGTAAATTTCAGAAATGCTTGAAATTTCAATATTTTGAAATTTAAGGACGCTAGTTTACTTAAAATTTATACACGCCGGCTTATCATGTAGCGGTAGCTTTCGGAAAGGTGGAAAACATATATTTAATACTTGCGCCGGGTATTTATTGTTCGGCTCCGCCCGAACTTAGACTTTCACTTGTTCAAAAATCGGTTAGTATTTCTTTTTATACCCGAGCGCACTTGTGCACAAGGGTATTATAACTTTGTTCACATAACGGTTGTTTCTAACAGGCAAAACGAATCGAGATAGATATAGACAAATGTATACATAAATGATCAGAATGAAAAGAGAAATCGATTAAGCGGTGACTGTCTGTCCGTCCGTCCGTCCGTCCGTCGATAACTCGGGTAAAAATTTAGATATCTTAACGAAACTTCTTCTGGGCGTAGGACGGATAGTATTGAAAATGGGCGAAATCGGACAATAACCACGCCTACCTCTCATACAACGGTAAATTTCAGAAATGCGAAAACTGCGATATTTTAGTAACTACTGAAGATAATTCACTCAAAATTGATATTTACAATGAGTTTTAGACAGAAAATAAGAATATTAAAAAAATTTGGCAAATAGGCGTAGCCATGCCCACTTATGGTTACATGTGTATATCTTGGTAACCGCTGCACCAATTTCTTCCAAACTTGGCACAGTTGTTGGACCTGGTACAGGATACCAAATGGCCGAAAATTTTTAAAATCGGACAATAATCACGCCCACATCCCATATAACGGTAATTTAGGAAAATACGAAATCTTCGATAAATCAGTAAATAGTAAAGCTAATTTATTCAAAATTGATGTTTGGAACAATTCTTTACTAGGAAATACGTACGCCCACTTATGATCACATATATGTATCTCGGTAACCGTTCTACCAATTTGTACCAAACTCGGTATGGTTATTGTGCTTGCCGCATAGAAGCAAAACGTTGAAAATTATTGAAATCGGACTAAAATTACCGCCGTTTTTCATATAACGGTAAATTTCAGAAATGCTTGAAATTTCAATATTT
>NW_023489552.1:0-463 GCF_013731165.1 Rhagoletis pomonella
CCCCCCCTCCGGATTGTTATTAGGGGGGCCGAAACGCGTCGTTTGGTACCCCTCCCGACTTTTCCGCACCTTTTTTAGAGGTTGTTACCCCACCCTAGAGAATTACCAAAAGTTCATTCCAAACGTTCAGAATGAATAAAGAAATACAGCCATTATTAACCATTTAAAAGTTATGAACAAAAAACTTTTGTTAAATTTCGTTGTCTTCTATGGGCAATTACACCGACAAATATTCACTAAATCACCTGTTCTCACTTTTTAAACACTATTAAAATATATAATTTAACTTATTTATTAAACAAACACATAGTTTTATCAACCTAAAACTATGTTCAAATTATCAACATAAAATACTTAGTTTCGTTTAAAATACCTCACTAAATTAAGTACGTGGGAAATGTTTAGTTATTGGCCCATCGTTTTTGGGGTGGGGGGCGGAGGGGGAGGGGGCGAGGCCCCCCAA
>NW_023489552.1:563-1067 GCF_013731165.1 Rhagoletis pomonella
GGGGGAGGGGGCGAGGCCCCCCAAACCCCCCTCATTCGAAAGGGGCCAGTCGCCACTTTACGAAAAGTAAAGCCAAAGAAGGGGGGCTGAACACCTTTTGCAGAGAACACCTTTCTGCGTAGGCGGCCTTCGGCCGCACTTAGGGATTATAACCCTCAGGCAGTAGAATTCTCCTTTCTGTTTTGCCAAAGAAGGGGGGCTGAACACCTTTTGCAGAGAACACCTTTCTGCGTAGGCGGCCTTCGGCCGCACTTAGGGATTATAACCCTCAGGCAGTAGAATTCTCCTTTCTGTGTAGCCAAAGAAGGGGGGCTGAACACCTTTTGCAGAGAACACCTTTCTGCGTAGGCGGCCTTCGGCCGCACTTAAGGATTATAAACCTCAGGCAGTAGAATTCTCCTTTCTGTTTTGCGAAGAAAAGGAGCTAAACACCTTTTGCAGAGAACACCTTTGTATATTTTTAATGCTTACTGGGTTATATCCTATCTTCTTTTGTCTCTCATT
>NW_023489553.1:0-1067 GCF_013731165.1 Rhagoletis pomonella
TCATATTGACGGAGAAAAATGGACGTTTTTGGAAAAGAGGCGTAGCAGCTCCCATAATGACTGAAAGTTTCATATTGCATATCTCTTCAAATGTTTGGGGTAAAGCACTCAAGCTTGGTATGGAAATACATATGTATGTATGTATGTGAAACTAATACCATACTCATGGAGAAAAATGAGAGTTATTGGAAAAGGTGGTGTGGCAACTCCCATGCAAATTGATTTTTCTATGCTGCATATCTCTGGAGGTGTTTATTGCAGAGAGAGGACTGGAACTAGGCACCGAGATGTGTATACAAAATTAATTCCATACTCATGAAGAAAAATTTGCGTTATTCGAAAAGGGGACATGGTTCCTCCCGTACAAATTTACTGTTTTATACTGCTTATCTCTAGAAGTGGCCATGGTAGAGTACTGGGACTTGGTACTGGGGTATGTAAAATCAATTCTAAATTCATGGAAGAAGATTAGGGTTATAAGAAAAAGGGGCGTGGAACTTCCGGTACAAATTTACTTTTTCTTGCCACATATCCCTGGAAGTGTTTGTGGAAGAATACTGGAACTTGGTATGGAGTTGTGTATGCAAAATGTATCAATTGCTCATGGAAAAAGTGTGAGTTATTACAAACTAAAAACATATACATACATACTAAAAACTTCTTAATACATATCTCTGGAAGGATAGAAAATCTCTCGAAGTATTTTAAATTTGTTATGGAGATTTATTTTATAAGTGCCGTAATGACAGAATAAATTTCATTAAATGGAAAAGGGAGAGCCGGGTTCGGCCTAATAATCTAAAGCTCTCTTGAGGCATTTGCTCCAGTAATGAGCAGGGAACGGATTTTTAGGACCTAAAAACCTATAAAAAAGGCAAAATAAAATAACGAAATAGGCTGGAAAAGGCATAATAAAATAGCGAAAAAGGCAGGAAAAGGCACTGGGTATTGCAAAAAAGGCAAAAAAAGGCAAAACAAAATAGCGAAAAAGGCAGGAAAAGGCACTAGGTATTGCAAAAAAAGCAAAATAAGGCACTAAAAAAAGACAGAAAATACGAAGAACAATA
>NW_023489554.1:0-270 GCF_013731165.1 Rhagoletis pomonella
ATGAATTTAAAAAAAAACGCATTACGCACTTTTTTTTTAACTAAAAACAAAAAAAAATTTTAAAACTACAATCAACTACAAACGATTCTGGACCTGAATTCATTAAAATTGAAGCTGTAGCTGTAAAAAGCTTCATATGAACTTTTTAAAAAGCGCATTACGCACTTATTTTTGAACTAAAAAAAAAAATTAGAACTACAATCAACTATAAACGATTCTGGATCAGAATTCATTAAAATTTAGGCTGTAGCTGTAAAAAGCTTCATATAA
>NW_023489554.1:370-697 GCF_013731165.1 Rhagoletis pomonella
AAATTGAAGCTGTAGCTGTAAAAAGCTTCATATGAACTTTTTAAAAAGCGCATTACGCACTTATTTTTCAACTAAAAAAAATTTTAAAACTACAATCAACTACAAACGATGCTGGACCAGAACTCATTTAAATTTAGGCGGTGGCTGTAAAAAGCCTCATATAAATTAAAAAAAAAAACGCATTACGCACTTATTTTTGAACAAAAAAAATTTTAAAACTACAATCAACTACAAACGATTCTGGACCTGAATTCATTCAAATTGAAGCTGTAGCTGTAAGAAGCTTCATATGAATTTAAAAAAAAACGCATTACGCACTTATTTTTA
>NW_023489554.1:797-1067 GCF_013731165.1 Rhagoletis pomonella
ATGAATTTAAAAAAAAACGCATTACGCACTTTTTTTTTAACTAAAAACAAAAAAAAATTTTAAAACTACAATCAACTACAAACGATTCTGGACCTGAATTCATTAAAATTGAAGCTGTAGCTGTAAAAAGCTTCATATGAACTTTTTAAAAAGCGCATTACGCACTTATTTTTGAACTAAAAAAAAAAATTAGAACTACAATCAACTATAAACGATTCTGGATCAGAATTCATTAAAATTTAGGCTGTAGCTGTAAAAAGCTTCATATAA
>NW_023489555.1:0-1067 GCF_013731165.1 Rhagoletis pomonella
ACCCTATGGATATATATATATATATATATATATATATATATATATATGTATGTATAAGTATATATATATATAAATACATATATGGGGCGTTCCATACCAAAACGGACGGGGTTCACACTTCATGTGTTTGATTTGTTTCAAATTTTTAGGGTTGATGCATAAACATAAATAATAAATTAATATGGAATTTGAGCTTGATTAATATTTTTAAAAACTTTGCAGCATAAAAACAAAAACAAATCGATTTGATAGTTTTCCAAATATCTCGAGAACGGGGCGAGGAAAAAATTAAAAAAAAAAAATCACACACACACGCAACAAAATTCTAAAATCTATGAAAAAAAATATTTTTAAAATATTTTTTCTAAAAAAAATTTCACATAGATACACGTTTTTTGATAAAAAAAAAATAGTTTTTGAAAATATGCCATCTCAAAAAAAAAAAAATTTTAAATCGCGATGGTAGCTCTGAGTATTGCGCAATATTTAAGTATAGTATAGTTGTATTTTGGAACGAATTTCCGTCATCCCTCCGAACTCCGAACGAAAAATGACACTGAAGATGGCACAACGCCGAAACCGGTTTGTCTCCAAACCAAATTTGACGAGGGATGACGGAAACTCGTTCCAAAATACATCATACACCCACCCTGTCGGAAACAACAACAACCAAAAAGGAAATATCATGGTGTAATGAACTGAAGGTGGCGCATTCCCGAAACCGCTACTTTGGTTTTGCCGACTTTGACATTTATGGCAATAGGTAAACAAACTTTTTGGTTAGAAGCAAGTACAAACGTTTTGCAAACGTATTGTGTACTTTCAAGTGAAAAATCGAAGTAATTCGTGCGTTCTGAAGTAAAAAACGTTTTATTTGTAATAAAAACTTTATAAAAATGCCGTGTCGTGTGTTGAATTGCAGCAGCCGTAGGGGTAAAGTCCCCAAATGCAGTTTTTTTTTGTTTCCCCGCGATGACGCCTTGGCCAGAAAGTGGGTAGAGTTCTTCCAGCAGGAGAAGCCATACAATTTAGACACCAGCGTAATATGCATGAAGCACTTTACGGAC
>NW_023489556.1:0-1067 GCF_013731165.1 Rhagoletis pomonella
GTACCACAAAAACGTATATTTTCTATAAAAAATCATAACTCAGAAAAAAAATCTTCCGTTATTAGAGATTTGGGTTGACTGTAGTTGATAGTGTCTCTTTCCCTATAAAAAAGTTTGAGAGAAAAAAAATATATACTTTTTGAGAAATTAAATAAAATAAAAAAATTGCACCTTTTGTTTTTTATTAAATAAAAAATTTTAAATAATGAAAATCAATAATTATATCATTCTATCTTGAAGTGACAATAATTACTCACATTTAAATAAAAACATTGTTGGAATCTATTAAATTTTGACAAAGTTATGGGCATTTAAAAAAAATTCTCACTGTCAATTCGAATAATCGATTTTTGCCTGAAAAACAAAATCGCGTTTAACTCGGCCGAAAAATTTTTCCGAGCCAAAAGAAAAAATACGTCTCTCATTTTTTGGACCAACAAACAATGTATTTGAGTTTGGTCGAAATTAAAAATCATGCTCGTACCTGACCGGTTGTCTGGAAATGGAAAGCATCTGTAGAAATTTTAGGTATATTACTATGTTTATACGTAAGCTATTTGCACATAAAAATAATTTGTAAATACTTAACTCACTGTTTATTCGATGGTGAAAAAATTATTTTTTAATATTGCCTGATTATAAAAAAGCATTAAGATGACCATCGAAAAAGAAAATAAACCTAAGATTGGCGGCGTCTTGCGCTTATTTGCAAATAGTACCACTAATCAATACTTAATTGTGTGACGGCAAAGTTTACCATTTTGCAAATTGTTATTTGCAAATAATACGTGCATATAAACGTAGTATATGTTATGTACATATGTAGTTTGAATATTGTCAATTAAATCTAATGCTTTGTATTGCATGCGCTCCACGTTTTTCGTTTTCAATCTCATTAATTGTTTATAATGACTTTTGCTAAAATTTCAAAATCAAAAGTTATCAAAGCAAGTTCTATGGGACTGAGAAATATTATTTTCTAATTTTAGTCCATTTATAAAAGCGTGGTACATTAAAGAGTTTTTTTTAATTTATTTAATATAAACCAATAATCACAAGAATTATAA
>NW_023489557.1:0-393 GCF_013731165.1 Rhagoletis pomonella
TTTTTTTGCCCTTATAACAATTATATTCAACAATTTTTATTGAGCTCGAGGCCGTTTTTTAAGGAAAATTTATTGTGGAAAAGCAACAATAATTTGAAAAAAATGGGAGAAGTGATAGTTATTTCGGAAATCACCACATTTCCTCATCAGACTTCTTTCAGTAGTCTTCGAACCGACGATCCCACTGACTCAGCCAGTTGCCTATGCACCATGCAAAGTACGCCTTGAAAATTATCGTTTGCTTTTTTCCACTGTTTTCATTTTTGTTATGCCAACACAATCAAGTGCAGCTATTCCGCTGCAATTGACTAGATCATGTGGTTGTTGATATTGTTGGTTTTTGCTTATAATTCTATTTTTAGAGTGTTTAACTTTTTAGGTGTGCTCGTCCTT
>NW_023489557.1:493-1067 GCF_013731165.1 Rhagoletis pomonella
TGTAAATTATCGTTTGCTTTTTTCCACTATTTTCATTTTTGTTATGAAATCAAGCTCAGGTATTCCGCTGCAATCCACTTGAACATGTGGTTGTTGGTATTGCTGGTTTTTGCTAATAATTCTATATTTGGAATGTTTAACTTTTTAGGTGTGCTCGTCCTTAAGTTATTTGTTTTTGCTATTTTTTTGCCCTTATAACAATTATATTCAACAATTTTTATTGAGCTCGAGGCCGTTTTTTAAGGAAAATTTATTGTGGAAAAGCAACAATAATTTGAAAAAAATGGGAGAAGTGATAGTTATTTCGGAAATCACCACATTTCCTCATCAGACTTCTTTCAGTAGTCTTCGAACCGACGATCCCACTGACTCAGCCAGTTGCCTATGCACCATGCAAAGTACGCCTTGAAAATTATCGTTTGCTTTTTTCCACTGTTTTCATTTTTGTTATGCCAACACAATCAAGTGCAGCTATTCCGCTGCAATTGACTAGATCATGTGGTTGTTGATATTGTTGGTTTTTGCTTATAATTCTATTTTTAGAGTGTTTAACTTTTTAGGTGTGCTCGTCCTT
>NW_023489558.1:0-1067 GCF_013731165.1 Rhagoletis pomonella
GTAGAGGGGATTTTATATCATATGTTTGGGATTATATATAAAACAGTTGTATTAACATTTACGTTTTAAATATAATTCATGTTTTATCTTGAAAATGTTTAAAATTTACATTAAATTAGATAACTACTTCGCATAAGCTTTACATTTAGGTTGATAAAATTTTAGTGAAAATATTTTAAAAATCTTATCGAATTTTTTTATAAATTTTTCTTTAGTTTTATTGCTTAAAAAATTTATATTTTTTTTTATTTAACGTTTGGAAACTTTTTTGATTCATCTTTTTTCTTTTACTTTCGGTTTCTCAAATTTATAGTTTTTCCTGTTTTAAAAAAATATTTTTTTCATCTCGTTTGGTTTTTAGAAAACTTATTGCTAAACGATAAATATAATAACCCTATTAGCACATCTTTCAATTAGTCATTCGAAATACAGAAAAGGGCTTTCAATATAGTTGCCGAAATATAAATACGTTTGTCTCTCGAAAGACTGAGGCGAGTTGAAAGACAGAATTGGCCTGTTATTGGTCTTGTTTGTCTTTTAGCAAACAGTTTCTAAAAATTTAATTAAATTGAAAAAAATTTTTTTGGTTTTTATAGCAATAAAGTCTATAAATCAAAAGAAAATTAGATCCAAAATGCAAAAAAAAATCAATAAAGATAGCTTATAAAAATTAAACCAGAAAAAATAAATAAATAAAAAATGGAGAATTAAAATCTTCCTGCCCTAGGACTCGAACTCGTATCTCTCGAATGGCATGCCAGTGTTCTGCTCACTCAGCCATTGCGTCTGTGAGCCAGTGCGTACAAAATGATATAAATACTTATTTTTATATTTTATTTCAAACTGAACGAAAAACGTGAGTGATGCCACAAAAATGAAGGGCCGTAACTGGGGCCATACTTAAATTTTTTATTTCATAATTTTTAACTCTGAGAGGAAACATTAATTAACAGATTTAACGATCATTAGTTAAGTGCCCATTAGAGCTAATTTAAGGAACGTTTCTGAGTGCGGCTGTCAGTATATTTTCAGATCAATTGGAGGTGTATAAAAAATTTAGCAAAAAA
>NW_023489559.1:0-1066 GCF_013731165.1 Rhagoletis pomonella
TTTTTCGTTATATCTCTTCCATTTATATAGCTGGGAACAGGAAATTCCGCACAGTTTTCAATAATTATCAACAGAAAACTTACAGTGAAAATTAAAAAGATCGGATAACTAAAACCTATAGCTCCCATACAACTGATTGTTCAGATATGAGATTTTTCGTTGTAATTCATCCATTTATGTAGCTAGGACCATGAAATTTCGCGCTGTTTTCACTCATTATCAGCAGAAGACTTACAGTGAAAATAACGAAGATCGGGTCACTATAACCTGCAGCCCCCATACAACTGATTGTTCAGATATGAGGTCTTTTATCATATCTCCTCCATTTATGCAGTTAAGAACATGAAATTTCGCACCATTTTCACTCATTAACAGAATACTTACAGTGAAAATAACAAGGATCGGGTGACTACAACATATATCTTCCATACATCTGATTGTTCAGATATGGGATTTTACTGTAAAACTCCTTTATTTGAACAGCTAAAACCGATAAATTTCGTAAGATATTTTATAAATAATAATACAAAGTCTACTGAGAAAATCGTCAAAATCTATGCTGTATAAGCTTTATCTCCTATAGCACTGATTGTTCAGATACCAGTTTTTGCGATATATCTCCTTTATGTAGGAAACTAAACCCAATAAATTGTGTTACCGGTTTACATACCGATCACATAGCAGTGAAAATCACTTAGATTGGTGCCATATAAAGTATATCTTCCATACCTCTGATTGTTTAGATGCGATTTTTTATATAAGTATGTAACTCCTCTATCGATGTATCAAAATCAGTAATCTGTCAAACTAAAATTTGCAGATGTTCATGAAAGGTATGAAGCCTTCGGCATAGCCGAAGACAGCGCTGCTCACTTGTTTTTTGTTAACTTTGTAAATATTTTACTTTAATTTTATTAATTGGTTTTAAAATTTTAATCCTGATTTGCATTTGCCTGATTTGCGGCACGAGCCTCTTTTTCAGGTGTATTTTTTCTTAGATTTTGTATAAAAAAAAAGAAAAAAAAAAAACTGTATAGGGTTGGTCGAATGAATGCCCTCCTAGTCA
>NW_023489560.1:0-1066 GCF_013731165.1 Rhagoletis pomonella
AATTATTTACGGATCGACCATCCAAATAACTTAATATCCTTGAAGCCGCGATTCACCACCTTCGGGGGGACCCTCCGGTTTATAATAGAAGCTTAATTCTGCGATTCCTTACGGGACCCTCCAGAGTATAAAAGCTCCTCTTCCCAGAAGAGGTAAATTCGAGGAAACAATAAAAAATGTGTGAACAAAAAAAATTAAAGGCTCTAATAGCCGAGTGATAAATTGTCGCTTAGACCTGTGACCCCGAATGAACCTCAGGCTAAAGCTGTAAATTACTACGTCATATCCTGCGGGTCATCAGCGACCGAACCAGGAATAACATGATATTAAGTGGACCTGTGACCCCGAAGACCCTCAGGTACACAAATAAATAGCATTTATTCAAAGTGAAAATTAAAACAAATTGACACCGTCCACGACTACGCCTTTACAATACTGAGTCCCTGACCCTATACTCCTAGGCAGATACTCACCTCATCGAAGGCCAATAGGTTAACATATCTTATTTTCCTGTATTAAGCTGCCTGTGGTGTCTCCAGGGTACACATCAGAACACACTGGATACTGCTACTTCGATTTCTGCGGCATTTCCAGCGTACACATAAGAACACACTGGAAATTGCAATAGGTACAAGATTATGTTGTGAAGTAAGTTGTGCCTAAGGCTGCCTTCAATCTGATTGTTGACGACTAAAAAGGATGACACAGCCCTTCCTGACCGAAACTCTTCTTTAAAGACTAATGTGCCGTGAAACGCCAACCTGGTACATGTCGCCGTACACATAAGAACACGGTAAAAGTTTCACAAGTCTAATCGCGGCTCCTTTCTTATCTTTTTTGCAGGAAACTCTGAAAACGTAAGAAAGGAACCGACCTCCAACTCAAATCGAGACTGATTGTTTTTTTTCGAAACAAAAACTAATTGCACAAAAAGCAAATACAAACATAGCACGAGGACGAAGATCCGAGCAAAAAAAACAAAAAAACTAATAACCGTGCAAAACGAAAAAGAATATTCTTGCTGGCATTACCCGGTACCTGATCGTATAAAACTTTGCAAAAAAAA
>NW_023489561.1:0-1066 GCF_013731165.1 Rhagoletis pomonella
CACAATTAAGTGAAGGTATCTCATTTTGACAAGAATATTGATTTAATGTTTCAATGAATTTGGATAATATTTATTATATATTATTATATTATATATTATTATATTATATATTATTATATTATATATTATTATTATATTATATATATTATATATTATTATTTCCGTTTTGGATTTTTTATGAATTTAAAAAATAAAAAAATTTAATATTTTAGGCAAAAAATATATTTTTTCTTCATACATTTACTTTTACCGGCAAAACTGTTGAGTATATAGAAAAACGTTATATTAACAGATTAAAGGAATTTTAATTTTTAATTTTTTTAAATTTGTTTGAGCAAAATCGGACTAGTGGTTCTCGAGTTATGTCAAAAAAAAAGACCACCAAAGGTGACAATTTCCCCTATATGATAGTTACTAACTTCAAATCGATATATCTCGATTCCTAGACGTGACCCAGCGAAACGCCGGGACACGTATAACTTGTTTTTAACCGATATAACATTTCCCGTTGGTTTCATCCCATCCCGATTTTGACTGTCGCATAGTGTTATTAAGCGAGGCAACTTTTTTGCTGCCTTAATTTGTGTATATTTACAGAATTTTTTCTAAAGCTAAGTGTACACGGTAGAGAAAAAACGTGAGGATTAGATAAAAATCTCGCTAGAGACATGTAAACAATCAATAGAGCTCTACGAGAGACTCATCTACAAAGTCTACGTGAGATTTATTTAGCGAGACTTTTTCGCCGTGTACACAGTCCAACGCAGCTAAAACGAAAACTCTACGACAACTCTACGCTCTATTTAGCAAGCTAAATAGATTTTTTGCTCTACGGAGATGTATAGTAAAGCCTTGATAATGAATTTCATTACAGATTGTTAAATTTTGAGATGGCTAAGACATTAAACCGTATATTCGATACAAGCACACCACTTTAAGTACATTTAGAACGTAACCAAGTAATGTACCGGGAATCATTCTCTTATTTTCATTGGCAGTTCAATGGCTTTTCCAATAGCCTCCGTCCTTTGCAAAGGGGCATAATTATTGGTTAAAACATAAGGGG
>NW_023489562.1:0-1066 GCF_013731165.1 Rhagoletis pomonella
GGTAAGTAAACTACCTATTTATAAGCGAGAAGAATGGGCACGTCACAGATTTGTTATAAATAGGCCCTATCCTACAATACGCGAATTCAGTACGGGGCAACAAATGTCAATGTACATTGTCAAAGCAACTGAGATAAATCAACCACCTGTAAACTCCGAACAGCTGACGAAAAAATGTAGTAGATTTTCGAAAACAGTGCTAGCCATATCGGAGGAAAAATTTAAATTTATATGTTGCCATGAAAATCACAACTATATCAGTGCGTAAAATTTAAAGAAGCTGATTATGAAAAGCGTTGGGAAATGGTTAAAAAGAATAGGCTTTGTTTTTGCTGCCTCTCTCCAGACCACAGTGTTCACAATTGTTCACGACGTCGCGCATGCGGTATAGCATCATGTCAAAAATACCACAACAAATTGCTTCATAATCAGGTCATTCGCAGTTCGAACTGGCAACTCGGTGTCTGCTGAATCAGCTGTTGCTACCGTCAGCACTTGTCAACAATTCGGAAATGAGAAAAAATTTACGAATGAGGTTGGTGAGGAAAGTAGAAATGAAAACATAAACAAAACTTTATTGAAATTTGTACCAGTCGAGTTACATGGTCCGAAGGGTAGTATTCAAGTAGTAGCTTTTGTGGACGATGGAGCTAAGGTGACGCTGTTAGAAGAGCAAGTCGCAAGTGCAATTGGCCTTAGAGGTGGAAAAGAATTGCTGCGCCTTAAATGGTTTGATGACCAAACAACTAGCGAAGTTTCAAAGCGGGTAAATTTAGAAATTTCTTGTACATTAAATATAGTAGGAAAGTTTTACATGAACGGGGTGCGAACGACAAAAAGGTTATTTTTACCTGCGCAAACGTTGTGCGCCAAGATGTTTAAAAGACAAAACAAGAAGTTGCGTGACATTCCAATGGAAAGTTATTTTAATGCAATGCCAAAAATATTGATTGGTATGCCACACACCAATTTGGTTCGTCCATGGAATATAGTCAATTTCAATGAAGGTTTCACTGTTTATGAGACCAAGCTAGGTTGGGTTTTGTTCGGCTCAGATGAAAATAAT
>NW_023489563.1:0-1066 GCF_013731165.1 Rhagoletis pomonella
TTCATGAATGCTTTAAGATTGAGCACTTTTCATATAGCTGGGTGACTTGGGTCACGAGATACAGACCAAAACGTGGACCCGGGTAAACTTAGGCTGTATTTGTTTAATATCGGCATAAAATGAAAGCTGTTATGTCAAAAGTATGCGGAAGCAAATAAAAAAAAAATTAAAAAATTCATGAATACCGTTTTAGTGAAAAATAAAATTAAGTAATGCGGACAGTTCTTTAATCTTCTTTAATATAAAAATTAATATAAAAATAAGTAGGGTTTTCCTTCCTGACGCTATAACTCCAGAACGCACGAACCGATTTTCACGGTTTTGCATTCGTTGGAGGTTTATAGCTAGGAAAATTCAGGAAAAATTTCAATAGAAAAGTATATGGTGTGTGAGTATCCCCCACGAAAATAAGTATGTTTCATTTAAAGTAGATGGTGCCATTGTTTAACAGCTATTCATTGTACTTTGCTCAGTTAATTTCATGTGACACTAGCGAATACCCGGCGTGCTTCGCTGCGCCTTAAAAGTAATTTTGTTTTGTTACTCCCTCTCACAACATTTGAAAATATTATTTAATATTGCTGTACATATTTGTATAGTAGGGAGATTTTTTCAAATTATATAAATATACGTTATTTGAATATTGAATCAATACTCGTTTTAGGAAAGGGTGCGATAGTAGACTCCAGTTATAAGATTATAAATTAAATTTCCAAGAGAAAGTCGGTTCTTTACATAACTATTTTCTAATTACCTTCGAAAATATATTAACTCAAAAAAAAAATAAACAATGCTTCATAGATCGATTTTTTTAAATCTAACTTCATAAAGTTCTTTAAAAATATTTTGTAAATGAGGCCATAAGAGCTTAGGGGGAGAGTTACAACACAAAAATACATTTAAGGCGCAGCGAAGCACGCCGGGTAATTGCTAGTGTATGTATAAAAACGTAAGGAACATACAATACATATAGTATGTATATGTATCAGTCTTCCTTAGTTTAAATTAAGGAAATATACAACTTTTGCATGCCAAGTATGAATAAATTCTCCAAAGGGCTAAAAAA
>NW_023489564.1:0-1066 GCF_013731165.1 Rhagoletis pomonella
AAGTTCGTGGGAATTATGGTTCCGTAGATATAGCTGATAAAAAATTCTACGCCTATGGGATGTGCCACGCCCCCTTTTACAAACTCGATTATATATACCCGCCTATAAGCATCTATCATTGGCATGTCTGCATACCAAGTTTCAAGTTCATGTGACTTATGGAAGTTATGGCTGATTAAAAATTTCACGCCTATGGGAGGTGCCTATCGCGCTATCCCTTCCAATATCTTCCTATCACTTCCAATGCCTTCCTATCTTTTCCAATATATTCTTAACCCATCCAACGCTTTCTCGTCCCTTACAATGTCTTTCTATCCCTTCCACTGCCTTCCTATTACTTCCAATGCTTTCGTATCCTTTCCAAATGCGTTCCTATCCATTCCAATGCCTTCTTATCCCTTCCACTGCCTTCGTATCCCTTCCACTGCCTTTCTATATCTTCCAGTACTTTCCTATCTCTTTCAATGACTTCCTATCCCTTCCAATGCATTCTTATTACTTCCAATGTGTTCCTATCCCTTCCAATACTTTCTAATACCTTCCAATGTTATAATATCCCTTCCAATGCCTTCTCATCCCTTCCAATGTCTTTCTATACCTTCCACTGCCTTTCTATCCCTTCCAATGCCTTCGTATCCCTTCCAATGCGTTCCTATCCCTCCAAAGCCTTTCTATCGCTTCCAATGCCTTCTCCTTCCTTCCAATGCCATCCTATACCTTCTACTGCCTTCCTATCCCCTCCACTGCCTTTCTATACCTTCCTATTTTTCCCAATGACTTCGTGTCCCTTCCAATTCCTTCTTATCCCTTCCAATGTGTTCCTATCCCTTCCTATGTGTTCCTATCCCTTCCAATGTGTTCCTATCCCTTCCATTGCGTTCCTATCCCTTCCAATGACTTCATGTCCCTTCCAATGCCTTATTATCCCTTCCAATGTGTTCCTATCCCTTCAAATAACTTCATGTCCCTTCCAATGCGTTCCTATCCCTTCCAATAATTTTAAAATTACTCTTAAACGCAACGACGACTGGAAAAAACTTCAAGCAGGTGTTCAAAATGGCCACAA
>NW_023489565.1:0-1066 GCF_013731165.1 Rhagoletis pomonella
AAACGCACCTATAGTCAGCATTATTAATTACATTTTATATACGGGAATAGATTTTGTGAATGTAACCACCTATTATAGTAAAATGGTTTAAAGAATTGTCTAATTAAAAACCTGTATATATTTTCATCTAAGGAAGGATCAAACAGTATTTAAAATATGCTACAGAAGCACAACAGCGAACAACAGCTTAGCTAAGTAGCAACGACATGCTAAAAGAGTATGTTTGAGATGGAATGACATGGCACAACACATTGTTTGGGTTGACTTCGCGAGAGTGCACCACACTTTGAACAAAATGACTTTATGGGGGTGTAGAGGGGGTCGTACACATCACAAAACTGAAAACCGGACGGCGAGGAAACTCATAGTTTACGAGTAATTTGTTGTTAAAGTTGAAAATTTCACCTAACCAAATGTACGATAACAGTCCATTTCAAATCACACATTTCAACTAAACTAAGCTCTTTGAATGTTTATTTAATTTAAATTTTATTAATTTCATTATTTAACGACGAGGAACATGTTTATAAATAATTTGTTTATTTTCCATTAGACAACCGAAATAGTAAAACTGTCAAATAATAAAAATTCGCTCAGAGCGAGAGAGTAACATTGAAAAGTACGGGATCGATTCCTAGTAAAAAATGGTAACTTCTGTCAACTTCAAGATAACCTCCAAATTTTGGCTGTAAATGTTTGCTTATTTTATATGTAAACACACTCAGCTCACATATGTAAATAACCAAAAATACTTTCTGTTTACACGGGGCGGTTGCGAATCACGCTCCGGTGTAAATAGAGCAGAAAGAAATAAATAGAACCAAGCTATTGTGATTTTAGTGTTAATTCAATACAGGGTCAATTTATTTCAATATATACATATATATATATGTACGATTGAATGTTTATTGAACCAATTATATTTAAGTCAATTAAGCAATTACAAAGTTAATTTAAAAAATTCAATAGTATGATTTAGTATATACAAAGTTAATTAAAAGAATTTAAAAGTATGATCTAGCAATAACAGCTTTACTACGACCGGCACGAACGACTTCACATCAAC
>NW_023489566.1:0-1066 GCF_013731165.1 Rhagoletis pomonella
GAAGAAAGACGTCTAAAAGCGGTTTCGACAAGAGTTAGGTTTGATAACACTGGTCTACAAATTTCAACTTTTTTTCTGCGAATAAGACGGGACCTGGTGTTTCTGAACGGATTTTTCGTGCTGAACACGAATCCGGGGTCAAAAATGTCCCATCACGTCACGTTTTCGAGAAAAAAGGGGTTGAAACCCCTAAAAACAGCGTTTTTGGCCATTTTCGAAAAATTATAGAGCTGAACCCTGACGTGGTACAAATTTTGCATATATCAGAAATTAAAGGCTAAACCGTGCCCTTTCGAATGAGCCCTATGCCGAATTGATCGCGTGCACCCTTAAAGCAGGGGGTGTATTTGTGTTTAGGGGTGCAGGAAAAATTGATCACAGAAAGAATTTAATCTTAAACGATCATTGAAAATTAATAATGCCAAGGTTTTAACTATATTAAAAGTCGCTGATTACGAATCTGCAGTTAGATTTTAAAAATTTAAGATGACGGGTCGAATATGGTGGATGAAATTCTTTCTGCGATCAATTTTCCCTGGACTCCTAGACACAAATACACCCCCTGATCTAAGGGTGCATGCGATTAATTCGGCATAGGGCTCATTCGAAAGGGCACGATTTAGCCTTTAATTTCTGACATATACAAAGTTTGTAGCACGTCAGGGTTCAGCTCTACAATTTTTCAAAAATGGCCAAAAACGCTGTTTTTTCCTGCACCCCTAGACACAAATACACCCCCTGCTCCAAGGGCACATGCGATCAACTTGGCATAAGGCTCATTCGAAAGGGCACAATTTTACCTTTAATTTCTGACATATGCAAAGTTTGTAGCACGTTAGGGTTCGGCTCTACAATTTTTCGAAAATGTCCAAAAACGCTGTTTTTAGGGGTTTCAACCCCTTTTTTCTCGAAAACGTGACGTGATGGGAAGTTTTGGACCCCAGATTCGTGTTCAGCACGAAAAATCCGTTCGGAAACACCAGGTCCCGTCTTATTCGCAAAACCCTTGTAGACCAGTGTAATAGACAAACCTCGACCTGGTAGTGGAACATCGAATGATGGCAAC
>NW_023489567.1:0-1066 GCF_013731165.1 Rhagoletis pomonella
TTTGCGCACGCTTCCGCGGTGGCTTCTTTCAATGGGAAAATCTCTGTCCAACGTGATGCTACATCTTCAGCTACTAATATCCACTGAAATAACTCATTTGTTTTTGGTAGGGGGGCCGAGGGACCGTTGCCGATTGGGATATGGTAGACCTTCCAGAATTAAATAAAAAAACACTTTTTTAAGTTTCAATTGTGGGCTATTTGGTCTGACAAAACGAAATTAATAACTCTCAATCAGATGGCCGGGCATGGTTTTGGATCAAAGACCAAAATTAAACCTAAGCGCATCATGAAAGGCAAACTGCGAACCACAGTTCGGTCAATAATAGTTTGGGGTTATTTTTTTGAAAATGTTGTTGATCCGTTAGTACGCATTATGCGTAAATGAATGGCGATAACACTTCTTAATTCTTTTTGGGTCGCCCTCGTCTTCGCAATGGACGTACAGGTGCTGGAGCTTCCTCTTGGTTACTATGCTTATATTTGTAAGTGATGATACATGATATGTGCCCAACGGTAAGTTCAGGTTTTGCTTCGATGCAATTTCTTATGACGATGAACCGACTCTCCGAATAATGACATATGGCCCATCTCGTTTCGGAACAAATTTCGACGTGAGGTTCTTTGATGCTTGACTTAGCGTATGCGTGGTTACTAGTGCTTCGGGACCGATTTCAAAATCATCTTGAGGTCGTCTGCGTTGGTCAAAGTATTCTTTGTTTTTATCCTGCATTTGCTGTTCGGCTTCATTTGCGCGTTTCAAATCGTTGTGGATTTTTAGAAGATAAGGCGTGATTTGTGGTATAAAGTTCTCGGATTCCACAATCGCTTTGACATCGTGTTGTATATTGTCGAAAGTTCGCAGCTCCCTTCCAAATGTTAAGTATGCCGAGGTGAAACCAGTACTTTGGCACTTTACAGTGTTCATGGCAAATCTTATTGATGGTAGACTTAGATTCCAGGTGTTGTGGTCATTACCAACGAGGATCACCAACTGCGCTTTGATGTCTCGGTTTTTTGCGCTCGACGGGATTAGCTTGCGGGTGGTAGACAGGCGTAAATTGTTG
>NW_023489568.1:0-1066 GCF_013731165.1 Rhagoletis pomonella
CACATTGACAAAAAACGGTACTAGACTGTCTCGCTTTGATTTCGGAATGCTTACACATTGAGAAGTTAGCTTACTGCCAATATAGAAGTATTACATATATGTATTTAGCATTTCACTCCCCCACAATGTACTCTTTCGTATATTCTCCATTCAGCTAAATTATGTAAATGTACGTGTTTTATGTATACTGCACTATGGTTTACTGTTTTCTCCATCACCTTATTTGGAGGTCTTTATTCTCCCGTATGCCTTGAAGCCGCCATCCTTTAATTTACGTTTCTCTTTAAGTTATGAACGGCAAGAGAATGCAAAATAACTTGGGTATGAGTTCTACAGACAACACTTTCAATATGATACGCATACTATGTAAACAAAAAACTGGTTTAAATATAAGCCACATTAATGCCCAAAGCTTAATGAGTAAAATTAATGAGTTCAAATATATCTTTGAGGGATCACTAGTTGATGTAGTATGCGTATCTGAAACTTGGTTTCAGTCGTACCACAACAACAATTTAATAAACTTGAAGGGATACAATGTAGTTCGCGCGGATAGGATAAATCATGCCGGCGCACAGTGGTTGATAAATGGGATTTAATGTTCATAATTCACTGGAGCCTTCATTTCTCAACAAATTTGAATTTTTTTTTTTAATGAAAGCTAATAAAAATTGCAAGAGAATTTTTATTTGTTTGTATTAAATTTTTTAGTGCAAAGTGCAAAAAATGCGCCAATTTTGAAGAAGACCGATTCTTCTGTTCCAGCTAATAAAAGTTTCATAATAAAAACTAGTTAAAAACAATTGTAGGGTTCTCCCAAAACAAAAAAAAATTAAAAAGTAATAATTTGAAATGTTATAAAAAATTTTTACCAAAAGTAGATACTTTTTTTGTTTTTAGTTTTTATAAAAATTTTGGGTATGCAGTTTTATAGATTATTAAATGTTAGTATAACAAAGTGCAAGTTGTAAGTCGCTAAGAGTTTGCGTTGATTTTTAATAACATAACAAACGCTTTTGTTTCCCATTTAGCAAACAGATGTGCTCGAAATGTTAGCGAAAAAATT
>NW_023489569.1:0-1066 GCF_013731165.1 Rhagoletis pomonella
AAGCGAGACGTATTTGCCGCAATAAGAAGAGAGAGGCCGAAATACGTAAGTGCGAAGAGCTTGAGATGCTGGCCGACAGGAAGAACGCCCGAAAATTCTACCAGAGGGTTAGGCGACTTGCGGAAGGTTTCAAGACCGGGGCGAACTCCTGTAAGAACAACAATGGCGACCTAGTGACCGATGTCCAGAATATACTTAAATTGTGGAGGGAACACTTTTATAACCTACTGAATGGTAGCAGCGCTGAAAGTAGTGAGGAAGACGAACCCGAGTCCCCAGTCGATGATGATGGAGTAGCTGTCCCACCGCCTGACTATGACGAGGTACGAATAGCGATTACGCGACTGAAAAACAACAAAGCTGCTGGAGCTGACGGCCTGCCAGCTGAGCTATTCAAGTACGGCGGCGAGGAGCTGATGAGGTGCATGCATCAGCTCGTATGCAGAATATGGTCAGATGAACGCATGCCCGACGACTGGAATTTAAGTGTGCTCTGCCCAATCCACAAGAAAGGCGACCCCGCCATACGCACCAACTACCGCGGTATTAGCCTTCTAAGCATAGGTTACAAGGTCTTATCGAGCGTATTGTGCGAAAGACTGAAGCCCACCATCAACGAGCTGATTGGACCTTATCAGTGTGGCTTTAGGCCTGGAAAATCCACCATAGATCAGGTATTCACAATACGCCAAATCTTGGAAAAGACCCGCGAGAATAGGATCGACACACACCATCTATTTGTCGATTTCAAAGCCGCTTTCGACAGCACGAAGAGAAGTTGCCTTTATGCCGCGATGTCTGAATTTGAATTTGGTATCCCCGCGAAACTAATACGGCTGTGTAAAATGACGTTGAGCAATACCACCAGCTCCGTCAGAATAGGGAAGGACCTCTCCGAGCCGTTTGATACCAAACGAGGTTTCAGACAAGGGGACTCCCTTTCGTGTTATTTCTTTAATCTTATGTTGGAGAAGATAATAAGAGCCGCAGAACTGAACCGCTCAGGCACAATACTTTATAAGAGCGTACAATTGCTGGCGTATGCCGACGACATCGATATTATCGG
>NW_023489570.1:0-1066 GCF_013731165.1 Rhagoletis pomonella
CAACCTTTGTCAAAACTACAACGCCAAAACTGTCTGTTTGGGTTTGTTGGTTGACAATTTTTAGGGATCCCGTTTTTTTACTATAGAAGAAACTATCTTTTTCTTTTTTACAATTTATAATAAACTTATCTATTTGTGTAATTTTGCTAGAATCCGTAATATCTCTTCGTTCTTCTATTCTTAGAAATAGTTGCTGCAATATTTTATTTGGATTATTAATAATTTTTTTTAAATATTGCATATAATTTTCAAATTTATATGCAGAAAAATTGTCTAAAGGACCAAATTGTTTAACGCAATCACTTAAATGCAAAAGACCATGGACATTGAAACTGATTAAATGTTCGCCATAAAAATTACTAAACAACTTTACAAATTCTTTTAGCATTTCATTAGCGACATTAGATTCTACTTGACAAGACTTCTCACAAGAGAGAAGGCGAATACCGACATGCAACAAAAGAAAATGGTAATACAAGTTATTCGGTATGCAGTCTTTCAAAACAAACAACCCCGAGTACAATAAAAATTGCCGGTATTCTGTCGACTTCCAGTTGCTTATTTCATTTAGATCTCGACTGAGTCTGGAAAATTCAGAGGGAACGAACTTATTCAGAAACAATATTTTTTTCATTCATCTTTGTTACGTTCCCTCTTTTAATAAGCAACTGGAGTAGTTTTTTAGTTACTCCTAAGTCAACTAAATGCATGGGTTCTAACGGAAATTGAGAAACCATGCCAATATTTACAGATTCTAGCAAGATTTCACACTGTCTAAATTCGTCTAAATGATAGGTTATATCTACTCTATTCTATTTTTAAACGAACTATCTGTTCTTAATTCTCCTACGTTTTGAGAAAAATAGACCCTTCTTTGTAAATACTGTCCTTGTTGAAGACATTTAGGGCAGCTGTTTTTCCCAGTGTGTGACTTCACGCCAGTTATAAAGGCGCGGGCTGGCGTGTCACATGTAAAAAGTCTTACACTAAATTCTTTTAAAACCTGCTTAGATCCCACGCTTACACCATTCTGACTTAGAATTTTTATCTCTTCGCAAAACTCAGC
>NW_023489571.1:0-1065 GCF_013731165.1 Rhagoletis pomonella
ACTTTGCATTCCCCGAAATGAAGCAAAGAAGCGAAACGAATAAAATATTGTAGGACATTCTACTTTGCATTACCTGAAATGACGCAAAGAAGCGAAACAAATAAAATATTGTAGGACATTCTACTTTGCATTCCCGGAAATTAAGCAAAGAAACGAATTAAAAAAATAAATATTATAGGACATTCTACTTTGCATTCCCCGAAATGAAACGAAGAAGCGAGATAAATAAAATATTGTAGGACATTCTACTTTGCATTGCTGGCAATGCCTAAAAGAAGCGAAAAAATTCGAAGGCATTATAACGCTATGCCTTCTAGAACACGTTACCACTAAAAGCGATTACCGATTTTTTGCTGGGAAGTCTAAAGAATTTTCGAAAGCACAGCAGAATTTTTTACAGTAGAGAAAAGCGAGGTAGAAAGATACGAAAATAAGCTAGAGTGCGCTTGGTATGTGTGGACTGTATTGTCCGATGAACAACAGCGACTCTCAGCTATCATGCGAATAGTTGCAGAAAATGCAACTTGTAAAAATGCTTATATGTGCTAACGTATGTACATATGGTATATGTGGAAAAAATGCACTTATGTTTAAGCCAAGTTCAACGAACTATGCGACCAACGCGTTGCAACGGCAAAAATTGGTAAGCAGAGGAAAGTATTATTTTATTGTGCTGATATTTTGTTCTTGCACAGTGGGACACAGTAGGCATGTAAACTGCAACGGAATTTATTTGGGGTATATATCAGAATTTGTATGTATATATGTATTCTGAAAGAACTTGATACTGTGGAATTAATAATGTATAGATAAACCAAAAGTCAAAATTAACGGATTTGTTCAAGGATAGATATTAAACGATGACATTTAATGTAGTTTGTGACATGATAAAAAAAGAAGGTACACCCAGAAAAAGGCTTATTTATAATAACCAAGATTTGGTTATCGTGATCAAGTGGCATAGTTGGATATGGCGAAATAAATATATAGTTCACGAAAGTCTGCAATTTACTTAAGACTTCTAGTTGGGACAAATGTATATTTGTTAATAATTACAAAACGACT
>NW_023489572.1:0-1065 GCF_013731165.1 Rhagoletis pomonella
GTTATTTGCGTGGAAGACTAGCACATTTCAGATTTTTGCGTGGAAGACTAGCACATTTCGTTATTTGCGTGGAAGACTAGCACATTTCAAATTTTTGCGTGGAAGAGTAGTACATTTCGTTATTTGCGTGGAAGACTAGCACATTTCAGATTTTCGCTTGGAAGAGTAGCATATTTCAGATTGTTAAGCCGCGAAAACTGCACATCTCCGGTTTAAAGTAAATCATAAAAGCATAATATATATTGAAAATTCAAACGTTTATTCTATATTTCTTTAATTGTATTATGAAAATCATGAAATTCAGACGGTATATACCGTTTACTAATCATTTGTTGAATATCATCCACTTTTCTTTTTTTAAAGGTATTTTCCCTTGTAAGCTTTAGGCAATTCACAGTGTTTCATGGTTGACCATTGAACATTTTTTTTCATTAGGTTCAACTTCTCCTCGCTTTGCATAAAGTCGTATTTTACTGCCATGTCTACTTGATTTTTTGCTATTTTTTATTGTAATTTTCCGTACATGTGATATCTTAATTTTTTGCCAATGAAAATATTTGGACAGTTCTTCGAAGGAAAATATTTCATTTTGCGTTTGCATTGTTGAAAATATGGATTTTTTTAAGAGAATTAACTTTATTTTAATTGAAGGTTTTTTAAGTAAATAAATAAACATAACATAAATAATATCACTTTGAAAAGGGGTGCTCTTGATATGATACTGTATGTATTTGTTTTTTCGTATTTATTTATAAATAAAGATTCCCAGAGAAAGACGCGAATGTCGAAAGGTGTAGGAGGAAAAATTAACGTTTATTTTACTTGTAATAACCGGCCAAAAGGCTCCATATACAACACTAAACTTTCAGCATGACCGAAGAAAAATAATTATAGTATAAACATACATATTTATGTAACTTTTTTTTTTAACGGCTGCTACAACCTTATATGAACTGCCTTGCGTGTCCCTCTTCCAGACAAATAACGAAATGTGCTACTCTTCCACGCAAAAATCTGGAATGTGCTAGTCTTCCACGCAAATAACGAAATGTGCTACTCTTCCAC
>NW_023489573.1:0-1065 GCF_013731165.1 Rhagoletis pomonella
AGTACACTTTGACTCAAAACTCACTTTCACTCTGCACATAAACAAAACTGTTGCCGATTCTTTTGCCATGCTGGCATTCTTCCGAGTTCACTGATCCTTATACTATTAAGATGCTTAGTCTGTTCCTTTGAACTTCGGACTAAAACCTGTGGAACTGTCAAACTACAATTTTACTCTCTCAAGTGAGAGTAAAAGGAGAACAGATGCAGAAGTGCACGGGAACGTAAAAAGCACTATTTCCTGTAAAAACGTCAGTCGGTTTGTTTACATGTCATTGGTACAACACTGATTTGGCAGAAATATAACTAAATAATTATTACAATCTATACGTATTCAAACATTTCTTTGTTTCCTTCCATTTTTTGTACAAATATAAGGTTCTTTGCTTTCTCCGCTTTCTGTTTTTGTTTGCACATGCAAATCAGCTGATCGTTTGACACTTTTCATGAACTTACAGGAAAAAAAACTCCGGACTAAATCCTGTAACTTCTGACTAAGAACAATTGCTCAGTTACTCTCTCAAAAGTGTTCCGTATATACGGGGTATTTATATGCTTTGCCTTACGTTCGTTAAATTTTACTGAACCATTGAACTAATTAGTTTACCTACTCTGCACAATCGGAGAACTTCTCATGCTATCTCGTTTTTATTGTGTATTGTCGCGGGAAAAATTGTTTGTCCGTGCCTACTTGAGAGAATCCATTTTTAAGAGCCGAGTCGCAATTTTCTTCACTTTGATGTCTTTAAGCTTGTGGTAAGCAGAACGGTTTATGGTGCAAACGCGCCAATAAACAGAACCTTATCGGACTACAACTATTTCTCAAATTTGTTAGACATAGATTTTACAAATCCTAGTACAACGGCATTAGAATTGGAAAAATACCCTATGTCCGGTCAATATTATCTGTCAGAATTCTGTATTTCTTGTATTTGTAACGTAGTACGCATTTTTTAGTAATTTATTATTATTATTATTATTATTTTTATTTTTTATTAATTTTTTTTCGTAGGAGAGGGGGGAAATGCTTTATGCACTGGCCGGGGGCGCTAGTCTCTATACTACC
>NW_023489574.1:0-1065 GCF_013731165.1 Rhagoletis pomonella
GTAACCCTGAACTCCAGGCATCGAGATATATGCATAAAAATCGTAAAATCGTTATTAAAGCACCATATTTGTAAAATAATAGCTAAGAAAATACAGCCTATCAAGTCAATGCCTTCAAAGAAAAACCATTTTTTCGCTCTCCTGTTAAATTTGAGTGTCGTAAGATAGGCGGTTTTGCAATTGGTCGATGAGCGGTTTGGCGATATTTTATTTGTCATTCAGCTGATGCGAATTTGGTTTCGGTTCTGTTTTACTGGGCATTGGTTCTGTTTATACTTTAATATGTAAAATTACCGCGAATAATTTTTTTCTATCTTTCGTTTCAATCTTATTTTTCAATGTTTAATATGGTCCTATAATGGTTAGGCAGTGCGCGCTACCATTCCGCGGGGCCAGGGGTCCAGCCCAGTTTCGACCAACATCAAAAAATAAAACACAAAATAGTTTTTTTCTAATAGCGGTAGCGCTTGGCAGGCAGTGGTAAACCTCTGAGTGTTGTTTGTTTGTTGTTTGTTTATTCTTTATTTTCTCATAACAATTTTACATTCTTCACTAAAAATATCAGTACACATGTTGAACTTAAGTAAGAAAATAGTTAATGGCATTAAGTGTTTAAGGAAGAGACTAGAGGTAATGGCATTTCATTTATAATAAACTAGCAGACCCGGCGTACTTCGTCCCGCCCAAAATTAGATTTTTAATTTAAAGATTTTGGTACATTTTCTCCAACAATCCACATTTACGATTTGTACTGGCACATCTATCGGCTAAGGCTATGGTTTGATGGTCGTTTGCCGCCTTAAATAACCGAACGAAAGTGTTATGTCCATGAGAAGTTCCCTGGTGGCAACAATGATCCGGATCTATAGTGAATGTGCTCTAGAAACTTTATCTTATAGTTGGTGTGAATTTCAAAATGGATGCGTATCCTTGTTCAACAGAAATACAATATACCTACATAGACTGAGATGAAATACTTTAAAAGCCAGTTTCCTGAAAGCAATTCAATGAAAATTTATTTTTTTATTTGAATTTAATATAGAACAAAAAATCATTTTTCACTTA
>NW_023489575.1:0-1065 GCF_013731165.1 Rhagoletis pomonella
GAAGTGAAGAAATAAATTGTTTTTTTTTTTTTTGAAGTATCTGAATTTATGCGGGTTTTGAAAATGCTGGAACGCATCTCCTGTTCTTGTATGAAATTAAAGAACTTTTTTATGCGGCTTTCTGAAGAACGCATCTACCGCATAAAAAAGACCTAAGTGTACATGAGAGACAGACCATACAAGTCCAAGCAAGTTTCATACTTTGTAAAAAAATTTGAAAATTTCAACAAAGTTTTAAACTTTTTAATCACATTTATATGTAGAGCAATGCTTGGTGTGTAGTTTTATAGCACTCGAAAAATATCATAATTGTGTTTTTTTTAATAATTTTGGAAACATTTCAAATAGAATGTTCATATTTTTCCATTTTGGTGCCTATGTCTGCATACATACTAGGTAGCATCCATGGGCGGAGGGTAGGGAAAATCCGGGAAACGCAAACGAGCGAGCATATAAAGCGGGTAAACCAAACGGGGGCGATGTGAAGTAGGCAAACAATTTACTCAGGCAGGCAAACGAAGTAACGTAATGGTAAGTACATATATATGGTGGACGGCTGCTTTGAAATTCAACGCCAACGCAACGCCAAAGTTGTATGTGAACCGGCCTCTATTCTTTGTTTACGCAAATACATATCCATACATACATACATACATACATACATATGTACATATGTCCTTGAACAACAGGTCACAAATAAATTTTTTCTCCAAGGATTATATTTCATTCAGGTATACAGCATAACTGCTACAAGTAGCAAACTATTTTGGGGTGCTAACAAGTGCTTACTTGTTTTTTGTTTCTGCGGCACAAACGATTATCTATACTATCTTCGTTACTTACTTTTCTCTGTAAAGACAAAATACATGCATATGTACATACATACATAAATACATACATACATATATAAATATGCATGTTATGTATGTATATAACTCTAAAAAATATCTCATTCCATAATCTGTGCTTACGTATGTAATAAATTTTATTTGTTGTTTTAAAAGCTGCCCTAATATCCAGCCCTAACCGCCAAAATAACGTAAGCGACATTTTTTTCAAAATTTT
>NW_023489576.1:0-1065 GCF_013731165.1 Rhagoletis pomonella
TATTTCTTGCATTTTCCCGAGTTCTGTATGAAATTAAAAAAAAAAAATTCTTTTGGGGTTTAGTGCTGAATTACCATATTTTTATAAAAAAGAAGAAAAATTCGGTTTGGAAAAGATGAGTAGATAAAATCGCCAAAATGTCATGGTATTGGAGTTGGAATTTTCGTTCTCTTTAAATATTAGTTCACTTCTCGTTCGTTCAGCTCAATGAACTAGCTCTTCCGAGTCTTAGTTCGTTCGCCTTATTGAACTTTTCTAGTTCGCTTAATTGAACTAGTTCGGTAGTAAGAGCAGTGTTACCGAACAAAAAAAATTGTTTTATTATAAAATATGTATATGTAAGTACATTAGGGCCGGTAAATTTGCATCAGAGATTTTGTCGACTATGCGCGTATAGCACAGAAAAATTCTACGTGTAATTCTAAGCAAATTTTCCGAAGAAACCTTTGGTCTAAAATCAATTTGGAGTTTGCCAAATTGCGAAAACCGCAAAGTATGAATATATTTTTACAAAGTTAGTGATACCACAGCAAAGTGCGAAACAATGCTTTAAAGCCATAAAGTTTTGTGGGAACCTTTCAATGGTTGAATTTTGTATCTAAGTAATTCTATTACCTCTAACGTTACTAATGAATGAATATATGTACATATCGACTCCTAAGTGGAAGATCGATCTATCTCGGCAGCCAGCTCGAAAACGCCTTATCTCAGAACACTTTTCAAGAACGCCCTATTTCATAATTTGGTTCAAAAACGTCCTATCTCCACTGAAAATATATTGAAAATATGTTGGGATAGGGCGTTTTTGGTACCGAATTCTGAAATAGGGCATTTTTGAAAAGTTTTCTGAGTTCGGGCATTTTCCAACTGGCTGCCGGGATAAGTTGATTTCCACACAATATTTTGTAAATGCAATACAAATTGCTATATATTTTTCTTTCATGTTCTACAAAATAATAAAAATTAAAAACCAAAAGTGCTATGGGGGATAGATCCCCCGTCATTGAACTACAATGAGTTACTTTTGAATTAATAACACAATACTATTTTGTCCTCCTGATTTAA
>NW_023489577.1:0-1065 GCF_013731165.1 Rhagoletis pomonella
TCTATATTAAATTCAATTAAAAAAATAAATTTTCATTAAATTGCTTTCATGAAACTGGCTTTTAAGGTATTTCGACAGGTGGTGATTTGAGACTTACCACTGCACAACTCAACCCTGGTCTGTCGGAATGAAGCCTTAACGCATAACAATATTGGCAAATCACACCCATTGGGCCAATCGTAACACACGAGAGTTCGATATACTCAATGGTGCAACAGGTCGATTTAGTCTGACATTCACGGCACCTTTTATCACTTGTCTATTTTTAGTAATAACTCGACCTCAGCATCACCTTACAGCTTTTTTTGCAATTGAACTACCTTTACCGTTTCCAATACATGTTTTGAATATTCGCCAAATCGGATCATAAAAAAAGATTTTTAGTAATAATTCAACTCCAGCGCCAACTGACGGGTTAAATTGTGAAACTAAACTATCTAGAGACCCACTCAAACACACACACAAAACTTTGTTGAAATCCCTCCAGCCATTTAGGATTTCACTTACAAACATACCTACAGAATAATTATATACACATTCAAAGATAAGGAAAAGCCAGTACGTTTGTATTTGGCCATGCCCTCTTTTCAAAGAGTCCACTTTTCTCCATGAGTATGGGATTGATTTCATATATCTCCATACGGAGTTCCAATACTATACCATGAACACTTCCAGAGATATGCAGTATGAAATCCGGCTTGTATGGTAGGTGCCACGCCCCCTTTTCCAATAACTCCATATTTTCTCCATGATTATGCGATTAATTTCATATATCTCCACATTAAGTTCCAGTACTCTAGAGATATGCAATAAGAAAAATTCGACTTGTATGGGAGGTGCCACGCCGGTACAAACACTCTCATTGCGAGAGTCGTGTCGAATGCAAGTCGTTTTTCGAGAGCCGAATCGTATCGAAAATTCTACGTCATTGCCTAAAATTTCCACTCGACTAGTGTATTAAAATGGAAAAACTTGGCAGCACTGTATAGTTTTCGACGATTTTGGTCGTTTACTTATTTCATTACGACAATAAACAATGCTACTGTTGTCGAGTCGTACCATAAT
>NW_023489578.1:0-1065 GCF_013731165.1 Rhagoletis pomonella
CAAAAAAATTAATAAAATTTAGCAACTTAGCAAAAGCAATGCTGCACAGAAATCAACGAAAAAAACTAGCGGCATAAACAAGTTTCAGCCAAATGCGATCAAAAATAAAAAGGAAAACAATAAATAAAAACTACAAAACCAGCAAACGGTCATCCCGTCATTGCAGTCGTGGGCAGCAAAGTGAAAACAGAAACTGGCACAAACGAAATAAAAGCCAAAGTTAACAACAAATAAGAAGCAGCTGATCAACGTAACTGCATACAGAGCACAGCGCCAGAGAGCAGGTAACCAACCCAACGACTGAGAACAGAAGCAGGAGATGATTTAAAGCGCTGACTCCGCCACTTCGCCTGACTGCACTTGGCGTTCGGCTAAAAGCATAAATCAAAAAATACAAAAATACACGAATTTGTGTGGCATAAAAGCGAATGCGCGCCGGGTATGCAATCAGCTTGATACTCATATATGTATGTATGTATGTACATTAAGGTGGTCAAACAAGGTTTAAACTGTAAAGATCTCACCCCTAGGACTTTTTCAATGGAATAAAAAATACTCGTTTTCTACAAAAAAAATATACATGAAAAACTTCATGGACAGTTCTAAATATAATTTTTTTTTACAAAAATATACGGAAATTTTTTATTCCACCTCGAAAATTCCTAGAGGTTGAGAACTTAACATTTTACACTTTTTCCTCGCAAGTATTTTTGGACCACCCTAATGTGCATACATTCAGCAGCAACGGCAGCAGCGTTGGCGGCAGTGAGCATAATGACAAGTGGGCCGTAATTTTATTAAAGTTTGTATTACTACCTATTATTATTATTGCCATGCCGCTTTGTTGTTCTTGTTGTTGTTGCTCTTGCTACTTGCGACTAACGAACTAACTAGCAAGTTGAGAATACATATATAGTAAAGTTTTCATATAAATACCCAAATAGTCCAACGCTACTGCTTTGTATTTGCCTGCCAGCGCGCGCACTTTTTCTCATGCTCCACAGCTGCTACAACGCCAGCATTTATATATGTACCTGTGGCTCACCTTTACCACTACACGTTCGC
>NW_023489579.1:0-1065 GCF_013731165.1 Rhagoletis pomonella
TTGTAGCCGCCTAAACAGCTACCTGTCCAGACTCGACCCAAACATCCCAAATGAGTGCCCGGCATGTGGAGACTCCCCCCATGACACCAACCACCTCTTCACATGCCAGCTTAATCCGACTCAACTAACACCCCTCTCCCTTTGGTCCGACCCCATCGAAACAGCTCGTTTCCTGGGCCTGCCGTTAGTTGAGCTCGACGGTAATGATTGAAAAGTTGACCCGAAACAGGCGGGGCTTAGTAGTGCCGCTACAACAACAACAAACTCCTACCTGTGTAGATTGAATTGGGATGTGACAAATGAGTGTCCGGCATGCGGAGAGACCCCACATGACTCGAAACATCTCTTCGCATGCCCGGAAAACCCGACAACCCTAACGGCCTTGTCCCTGTGGACCAATCCCGCAGAAGCTGCACGCTTCCTAGGGCTGCCGTTAGTGGAACTTGACGACAACGACTGAGATACCAACCGACCTGGGCGGGGTTGTTGTAGCCGCTACAACAACAACAACAACGCTTCAGAAACTTTGGATGCACTTAAATTTGCTAATACTTTCACAAAAAATGCCGTTTTTTTAATTGGAGCTATTAATTATTTTTATAAATCATATATTTTGCAATTTAATACAATACCAACCACGTTTTCTGTCGAAAAATTTATTACTCAGAAAATTTACTATTTTACAGTTTATTTTATCCTTCCATACGGCTTTGTTTACTTTTATTTGAGAAATTTCATCGTCGCCGGGAATGGGGAATCTTGTATTATATCATACCATATAGTGTTTAGTGTTAGACAATTTTTGCTCTTAAAATTAATAAAATTATATCAAGCAAAAATAAAACTATTCAAAAACGGGCATAAATGCAGTTGGGCTCCAAATCTCAAATTAAAAAAAAAATATTGGAATCGATAGAGATGATTGAGCTGAGTATAACGGTATACTTCTTTTTTTTGGCAAACAACAACAACAAGATATATCAAAGGTTAAAGTTCAAAATAAGCAATTTTTGAAATAAAAATTTCTCAAAAACAAATGAATAGATCCATCCATCCGTTTTTAAG
>NW_023489580.1:0-1065 GCF_013731165.1 Rhagoletis pomonella
GAATAAAACAAGTTTGTAGTTAAATAAAGGGTAATTACCATCGAGCTGCTCATGTACAAAATACAAATTAAAAAAAAATTAATAATATCAAAATATAAACATATATATAAGATTTCGGTATTGTGTGCAAATCTTACGTGGTGTTTACGTGAATTATGTGGAATATTAGAAAAGATTTTATGGTGAAAAATCATGTTGCACGAATAGGTGTCTATACACTTTGTGTCCACTTCTTAAAAGTCGCTACGTAAAGGTAAAAAGGTGCCAAGTCCATTTTTTTAAATATAGTTTTTGATGCACAATGGCAGGTAATAGGAAACTACATCGATTTTTCGTCTCTCCTGAACAATTTAAAAAAATGGACTTGGCACCTTTTCACCCTTAGGTGACGAAGGGTCTTTTGGTGATGTCTTAAATAGCAAAGGTACATAATATGTATAGTTTTCAAAAAAATTTAGTACATATTCATACATATAATTGTGGTGTTGATTCAAACTCAACATATGAAAGCACATTTACATGCGTGGCTGTAGCTGAGTGTGCAAAGATGCTTGATACAATTGGTTGCTACCAAGGCTGTCCGGGTTCAATCCCAACCAGACGGAGCATGAAATTAAAAATTGTTTTTTTTTTTTTATTCTTAATTATGAAAATGTTTGGGTTTAACATTTAAACCGAATTGTTTAAATTCTAAACCCAACATATGTGCTCTCTTTTGTATAAACTTGGAAGGTTTGTATTTGAAACTGAATTTAGTTTGGTCATATATGTAGTCCAAAAAGTTTAAAATTAAAACCGAAATTTTTAACCGTGTATTTTAAAACTATTCAGAATTCGTTGTGGTTGAAGCATTGAAATCTTGTGTTAAAAGGGTATCTTGTGATAAAATGGTATTGTTAGAAAGTGGTGCATTCAATCTGTTACCATTTTTAAACTTCCCTTGAGAATTTTTAAATCTGCGTTTCTTACACGGTCAAAAATTTGGGTTTAATTTTTAAACCGCGCTGGGACTACTGTTTTTTTTAAACTTTTATAGTCTACTTTTTAAACCAGTCAATAGTTTTA
>NW_023489581.1:0-1065 GCF_013731165.1 Rhagoletis pomonella
TGTGTGTGGCAAACGGTGTTGCAAATGTTGACTCTTCGAAGACTTCGTTATGTTCGAGCAACAGCTTGTCCAAATCTCTACGCTGTTCAAGCGTGAGATCGCAACCACCTGTCTGAGTTGGTGGACTCAACTCAAGAGAGTTCAACGGAAAAAAATTTTCTTCGCAAAACTCTTCGTAACCACTAATTTTTACCTTAATTGGAGGCGCAAATAGACGAGAGGAGTTTTCGGGCGTAGATTCGCCAACTGGTAGTGAACTTTTGAAAATTTGCTGCACTGAGTGTGGAGAGTAGTCGTTTGAGTGTGAGCGTTTCTCTTTTACTGCTGGTCCATAGTTTCTTTCAGGAGATATTTCTGGGGAAACGGCATCGTCGATGTTAGTGCCACTCCTCATAACGTAGCGAACGAAATTTGAGTACTCGTTTACCGCTTTAGTACGAGGCGATAGTCGATTGCTCGTTACCACATGTGCGCCCGCTATGTCTATAGCTGACGGCAGACCACTTACACTTGGCTTGGCAAAGTCAAATTTTACCTTGGGCTCGTCTTCGAAGTACCAGTAGCGTTGGGCCATATTCACAACAATGCCCGCTTGTTCCAAAAAGTCCGCTCCAATCAGAGTACGATTCTTCGTAGCATTTGAAAGAGATATCATCCGTATTTTCCGAACTCTATGGCCGATTGTGATGTCGCAAATGGTTGATAACACTTTTTGGGCGGTAGTGCTTCCATCTGCCAACGTGACGTCAGCCATGACATCCTGGAAAACACACCCCTTGCTCGACAATATTTTCTTCAAGTTAGCGCTGGCAACAGACGTTTTCGCTCCCGTGTCGAAGAGAGCTTCTCCTTTCAAGCCAAACATCTCGATGTGGACCAATGGACAGGATCTTCCGACAATGGTGGTATTCACGCTATTAAACGCGAGATATTGTGGACTCTCTTTGCTGTGTCCGCTACATTTTGTGCACGCTTGTCGGTTCGTCGGCGAGATTCGAGGCCCCACGTTGGGCGCCAATGAAGAGTATGACTTGCCGTTCCTTAAATGAAATGTCATAGGATTGG
>NW_023489582.1:0-1065 GCF_013731165.1 Rhagoletis pomonella
CTGAGTGCGTTCAATAAAATAGTACGGCAATTGGAACGCATTTGTTTTGTGATTTTGTGTAAATGCGTCGAAATGCGTCATTCTGGAAATGTGAATTTGTATGGAGAAATGCGTGATTTGGCCTCGCATTTGAGGTTTCTCGCCCAAATGACGCATTTGGGCTCAATGTAAATGTAATATAAACTAATACATATGGTTATCTCAAGAATAACATTAAATGTTTGTTATTTTTTCTTACTATATCCCTAGGAATCTTTCAAAGTAATACGGCGTTGAATTTGTTATTCGAGGACATTAAAGCATTTAGGGCATTGAACGAAGACGGCTTGCTCATTACAAATGATTTTGTAAAAACTCACATTGAGCATGCTGCAACAATTCAATGCGACATTAAAGTAAAAAAATTATTTTTCAGGGCAAGAATGTTCTTCAAAATACGAAAATTAAATAAAGAACTCGTTGAAAATGCCCACAAAAGAAAAAGAAAAGCCAAAAAAACTCTGACCTAGATCGATCCATATGGTACCATTATAGAACCGTAAGTATTGCATAAAATACCAAACATGTGGTAAGTTTTAAACTAAAGCATTTTTAAATTTGTAGAAATTAACCGTCCTTTACTTGCAGCATGAATCAATGTCCGCATTTCACACGCACTGATCTCAGTATTTCAGACGCCTAAAATTAAAATACTTGCATGCTACGTAAGTCCCTAGTTTTAAAAAATCATCAAGCGTCTTTTATATAAATATAAACTTATTTATTTGCAGGCAAGTAATATGATTTATCCAAAGGCCCTTTTCAGGGCCGCCAATTAATTAACAAAGAGATTAAAATTTTATGCTTAGATAAATACATATATACCAATCAACAAGAGGCCCTTTTCAGGGCCGCCAATTAATTAACAAAGAGATTAAAATTTTATGCTTAGATAAATACATATATAAAAATCAACAAGAGGCTCTTTTCAGGGCCGCAATTAAGTTGACAAAGAGATTAAAATGTTATATCCTATATATTATAATCAGACTCAGATGATAACTTTATTTTAAGATTAACTTCTGT
>NW_023489583.1:0-1065 GCF_013731165.1 Rhagoletis pomonella
ACATTCTCCAATTTAATTGGTACATTTATTCTTGCGGTTTAAACAAAGTATCATCGTTATTTTTTATGCCTTGGTTTGTATGTAATATTGCTGCAACTATACCAGTGCCCAATCTGGTCCTCAAGTCAGTCCTACACATTTTTAAACTACTACATATACGTTCTACTGAAGCATCAGAAAAGAGCTATATTAGTAATGCAGATATATTTTTTTTAATCGGGAAACTTATATTAACCTGAAGAATCTTTTAATCCAAAAATTATTTTCCTATAATTTTCTGGATCAAATGAACTACAATTATTTGTTTCTACGAGTCATGTTTGCATGGTTTATGGCGTAATGCGAAAAGTAGGTTTAAAGAATGTTTAACCAGCCGCTTGCGTGGTGTATTTCGCATTTTATAAAACTTAGGAAAGCTTTTTGTTAAAAAATTTGCAGAGTGATTTAAAAGCTCTGTTGTGTTAAACATGGCTGAATTTTTTATCCTTAAAATAAAGATCCTCAAAAAATACTCAAGCGCAGCCGAAATTCCTCACGATTTGAGGAACTACTCACAAAGTGGCAACACTGGTTCTCGATCCAGAACGAAAAACGCTGCACCGCGATGACAGTGCCAAATAAGCAGCAGATAGAATTGTTACGAATGCTTAAACTAAATTTTAATTGATGCAAATTACATTAACCAATAAACTTGGCCCATAGCAAGTAGCAATCAAAACAGTACGACCCATTTACTTAATACAGTATTAAATTTGTATTTGGCATCGAGAAAACCACAGCGTCTGCGCTGAAGCCCACTGACAATGAGAGCGATATGAAGCACATTTGGTGTCAGTTATCACAACGGAAGAGGCAATTTATTTAGTCACTGTCAGTAACCGAAACGGTATATGTAGTAACTAACGGTATACAATTGTATAAGTTAAGTGGATTGTGGTTATTGGCGAGTAACCGCTGATCGGCCTATGTAAACTACACTAATTTGTTGGTTGATTGTTCGCTTGACTGACTGCCTCCGAGCCAGTATGCTGCAATGCATCACTTCCAAATGGGTATGTCAATCAA
>NW_023489584.1:0-1065 GCF_013731165.1 Rhagoletis pomonella
ATGCGTTTATTGTTTATTCTTGTTGGTTTGTTACCGTATTTACTTCCCTAATTTTATACTCAATGTTACGTTGTGTATAGCGTTCATTGCGCTCACCGAAGGTCACCTATGAATCTTAATGCATATTTATATAGATAAGTAGTATATAAAAACGTGCATAAATACATATGAATGTTTACAGTTAGTTCTTAACTTAATTGTAAATATGTCTACAAATCATTTGTCAATAGATTGGTGAATGGCTTAGCGACCTGATATATTTAAATGGGCCCAGGCCACATTACTACAATCTAATGCTTGGAAACGCAAGAAAGGACGCAAGAACATTATCTCAACTAGATTGCCATTCGAAAACTTGCCTACAAACTAGAGGTGTAAAACGGTAGTCCCTAACCCAGTGTGGCCAAGATACCTTCGGCCTCCCCAATGAATCCTAAAACGGTCTTAGTAGGTGAATTCTTTATGACAAAGGATTCAATCCTTGAAGCTTTGAAATGGATCAATCTTTGTCTCGCTAAAGCCGGACGGTAACATAAAATATGCTCTGAAGTCGCATCATCTTCAAGGCCGATCCGGCATTTGGACTCTGTGGTCACACCGATTCGCTGCGAGTGGAATCGCAATCGGCTGTGAGCAGACAGGTATTGAGAAAAAAGCCTGATGCCGTTTATATTTTCTAAAATAATATCCTTGCTTTTGCACAGAGCCTGGCCTGTCTATGGCTACCACCGCTCCCCAGTGTTTACTGCATTCAGACTGTGCCCACTCAGTAATTATGGAGGACCATTTGAGACTTTTGAGTCTGTTCTGCCCTTTCCAAGTTGAATAAGGAAGCAAAGAGAATGGATCTTTTGGTAAACGAGGACAAGACGAAGTACCTGCTGTCATCAAACTAACCATCAGCGGATTCGCGCATTTGGAGCTATGTCACTATTGACAGTTAAGTCACTTATCATGTCCGTGTTGGTATATGACGCAGAAGCTTGGACAATGACCAAATCCGATGAGGCTGCTCTTAATAAATTACTAAGTAGTTGCCCTCGAAGAATCCACTAAATCCTTTTT
>NW_023489585.1:0-1065 GCF_013731165.1 Rhagoletis pomonella
AGATGAAGATGAAGATGAAGATGAAGATGAAGATGAAGATGAAGATGCAGATGAAGATGAAGATGAAAATGAAGATGAAGATGAAGATGAAGATGAAGATGAAGATGAAGATGAAGATGAAGATGAAGATGAAGATGAAATTATATATGTATATTAGAAAATAAGTACATGTGTATGTATATCGCACATTTCTTTCTTTCTGGAATTTCCTCTATTAAGTTTCACTTCTTCCGCGCGTAGGGACTACACGCACTGAGTTTTTTTTATTTCTTTTTTTAATAAATTCGAGTGCTTACATACAGTTGTCCACAAGATAATAGGAGTGCAATATTTTGACCAGTTTTGGCTATTTTTCTTTTGTTTGTTTAATGTTTTTTATTTTCTTATAAAAGTCTATCTGGTTTCACAGCAAACACCATGTACATTTTCACATTTCAAACTTTGTACAAAAATTATAAAAATTCTGTAAATTTTCACCAAAATTTCAAAATTTTTAATCAGAATCTTTAGAAAAACATTGGTATGCAGTTTTGTAGTTGATTTAATTCTAGTCTAACGATAACTTAACTTGGACTTTATTAGACTAAAATTAAATGGGCTACAAAACTGCATGCCAAAATTTTGTCTTTAGATTGAAATTTTGATGAGAATTTCCAGAATTATTATCACTTTTGTACAAAGATTGAAATCTGAGTTTGGACTTTGAGACTTTTATACAAAAATATCAAACATTAAATAAACAAAAGACAAATAGCCAAAACTGGTCAAAATATCGCACTCCTATTATTTTGTGGACAACTGTTTGTATATATGAAAAAATTAAAAAAAAAACATTTCTCTACTGCTTCGTTGTTAAAAGAAACAACTGTATTCAATATTTTCTTGTTTGTAACTTCTATATCTCTGTGGATGTTAAGTAAAGCTAAACCATTTAATCTTGGGGTAGTTTTACTTCGTAATTATGACTTATGCTTAAGAAGGAGCGTTCAGTGGAAGCAAGTGTAACGGGAAGTTTTGTGCCTACCTGCACGATTCAGTCTAGAAATATTGTTGGACTATGCTCCG
>NW_023489586.1:0-1065 GCF_013731165.1 Rhagoletis pomonella
TTGATGCAGTTATCTATTAACAGAGCGGCCACTTTTCACCCTATGTAACGGGTGATTTTTTAAGAGCTTGATACCTTTTTTTTAAAAAAAAAACGCATAAAATTTGCAAAATCTCATCGGTTCTTTATTTGAAACGTTAGATTGGTCCATGACATTTACTTTTTGAAGATAATTTCATTTAAATGTTGACCGCGGCTGCGTCTTAGGTGGTCCATTCGGAAAGTCCAATTTTGGGCAACTTTTTCGAGCATTTCGGCCGGAATAGCCCGAATTTCTTCGGAAATGTTGTCTTCCAAAGCTGGAATAGTTGCTGGCTTATTTCTGTAGACTTTAGACTTGACGTAGCCCCACAAAAAAAATAGTCTAAAGGCGTCAAATCGCATGATCTTGGTGGCCAACTTACCGGTCCATTTCTCGAGATGAATTGTTCTCCGAAGTTTTCCCTCAAAATGGCCATAGAATCGCGAGCTGTGTGGCATGTAGCGCCATCTTGTTGAAACCACATGTCAACCAAGTTCAGTTCTTCCATTTTTGGCAACAAAAAGTTTGTTAGCATCGAACGATAGCGATCGCCATTCACCGTAACGTTGCGTCCAACAGCATCTTTGAAAAAATACGGTCCAATGATTCCACCAGCGTACAAACCACACCAAACAGTGCATTTTTCGGGATGCATGGGCAGTTCTTGAACGGCTTCTGGTTGCTCTTCACTCCAAATGCGGCAATTTTGCTTATTTACGAAGCCATTCAACCAGAAATGAGCCTCATCGCTGAACAAAATTTGTCGATAAAAAAGCGGATTTTCTGCCAACTTTTCACACATTCAACACATTTCGAACCGAACACTGATTTTGGTAATAAAATTCAATGATTTGCAAGCGTTGCTCGTTAGTAAGTCTATTCATGATGAAATTTCAAAGCATACTGAGCATCTTTCTCTTTGACACCATGTCTGAAATCCCACGTGATCTGTCAAATACTAATGCATGAAAATCCTAACCTCAAAAAAATCACCCGTTATAACAATATATCGTTTGAGTTAGCTCGATCGGAGTTTTCATCGGG
>NW_023489587.1:0-1065 GCF_013731165.1 Rhagoletis pomonella
TAAACAACATTCACAAACAAACAATAAACAATATTATCACTTTTTTTCACCAAGTTTTGATAAGTTTGACTGTAGATTAATGTAACAAGCATACAAACGTATAACTAAAAAAGCATATTAGTCATTTTGTTAACTAATCTTCTTGGTAGTGACTTAATTACTTCTGTATCTGACGTTTGTCAGAAATGTTCCTGGATGAAATTTTTTTGCAAAGAATGTGCTTGACGTCATTCATGATTGGTACAAAGGAGTGGTAGTCGCGCGTTTTTTTAATTGACGTTGCTTTTGTAAAACGTGGTTCAAGAACTTTATGTTCTTTTTCATGCTCTTTTTCGGTGCAAAAGTCAAAAGAAACCTTCTGAAAGGCATTAACCGCCCAGTCATATAAATTTTTAGCTGTTAAAATTTGATCATTCAAAGGTCGCTTTTAATGTTGTTGTCAAAATTTTAATTTTTTCTGCTTTTGATGTTGCATTTGATATCGCAATTTTAACCTGCTCTGTCCAAGCAGCCAAGGTTGAAGTTTCGCCATTGGATAAATCTGAACTTTCATTCAGATCTGAAAAAATAATCAACAAAACCATACAACAAAAATTCAATACTGGACTCAAATCATTTTACCATTATCGATTTTTCTTTTTTTACACTCATTTTCACTTATATCATAATCGGAAGACAAACCGTCAGGTTCAGTGTCGGAATAGGAATCGCTTATATGAATTTCATCCTGTACAGCTTCTGCAGTAGGAATTTTTACACAACTTGGGGGTAAAGACGACGATAAAATCGCAAGTCTGCACGAGTCACATAAATACTTCCCAATAAAAGGGGAATACACACTATTCCAATTAGCGTTGACGAGTTTCAGATTTTTTTTCACTGACTTATGCTTATTTTTTCGTAGAGGATTAAAACACACATTCGGGCCCGGCATTATAGCGATTCCTTGAATATACTATTATTTCTGAATTTAACAATGTAAATGTAGCGACAAAAAAAAAATAATAAAAAAAGTGAATATAATAATCATAACATTTTTTCCAAATGAGTCTCATTTTTTTTCTC
>NW_023489588.1:0-1065 GCF_013731165.1 Rhagoletis pomonella
GTTGTTTTTGCTCTACTGATACTACCTGTTTAATGTGCCTTGGATTGGCCCCATGGATGCGGTAATTTTATTACTAAGGGCGTGTGTGAATCGGTAACAAAGTTCTATGGGGAAAGCTGTTGAATAATATTTTTACTATGGTGAGAGAGTTTTGCCAATTTGCTGTGTGAAATGAAATCTTTTCTGACAGCATTAAACTTTTGATAACTGCAGATTTATGCGGCATAAAATATTACAAATTGAAGTGAAATTAATATTTTAAGAAAACATCTACCATCGCTGATCGAAATTCATCAATTTAAGCTTTTATTTAACGAAAAATTTCACACATTTACAATCTTTGCGATTGTCAAAATTTTCTATTCATTTGTCAAAAATTTCACTTGCCTCATAAGCTACTGAAATTTTATTCACCTCCTAGTTGTCAAAAGTTTACTCGCCGCGAACTTTGTTACCGATTCACACACGCTCTAAGGCGTCTAATAAATGCATGGCTTTTAGTTCTAGAAGAATAAAAGTCAGTAAAGACAAGTCTTTTTTGTATAATTTCTGATTTTAATTGCTCAACTTCTTTTGCACCAGAGCAACTGTCAAAAATTTCCAGCAGTAAAAAGTTACGAATTGGCACAGCAGAAATGTAAAATTTTCTCGCCATAATAAAAAGTTTTTTCAACATGGAACTTTTCTACTAATTGACATGAAATTACTATCTCAACGCTCGGAGCGCTGCCACTAAGGGCCTTTGCCAACTGATAAAAAAGAGAACATTTGGAAAGACCAATCAAAAATTTTCAGATTTCTTGTTGTGAATACGAATGCCATAGTTTTTACTCGTGGGACTACGCAAAATATTGAAAGCTTGTAAATATGTATACACATAAAGTTGTTGGCGGTAATAAAAAGTCAAAATCAAAATGGAGAAAAGAACAAAAATCGTACGTTAGTTGTCAGTTATAAAATATATCCAATTTATTTGCGAATATTTGTTTATTCTATTTATTGAAAGGCAACCTAGCGGAAAAGCTTGTGTTAATTATATTGATAACAGAACCTGGCAGCTCGCAC
>NW_023489589.1:0-724 GCF_013731165.1 Rhagoletis pomonella
GGCATAACAAAAATGAAAATAGTGGAGAAAAGCAAACGATAATTTACAAGGCGTACTTAGCATGGTGCATAGGCAACTGGCTGAGTCAGTGGGATCGTCGGTTCGAAGCCTACTGAAAGAAATCTGATGAGGAAATGTGGTGATTTCCGAAATAGCTATCACTTCTACCATTTTTTCAAATTATTGTTGCTTTTCCACAATAAATTTTCATTAAAAACGGCCTCGAGCTCAATAAGAATTGTTGAATATAATTGTTATAATGCCAAAAAATAACAAAAACAAATAACTTAAGGACGAGCACACCTAAAATAAAAAGTTAAACATTCTAAAAAGAGAATTATTAACAAAAACCAACTATACCAACAACCACATGATCAAGTGAACTGCAGCGGAATGGCTGCGCTTGATTCTGTTGGCATAAGCAAAATGAAAATAGGGGAAAAAAGCAAGCGATAGTTTACAAGGCGTACTTAGCACGGTGCATAGGCAACTGGCTGAGTCAGTGGGATCGTCGGTTCGAAGCCTACTGAAAGAAGTCTGATGAAGAAATGTGGTGATTTCCGAAATAGCTATCACTTCTACCATTTTTTCAAATTATTGTTGCTTTTCCGCAATAAATTTTCATTAAAAACGGCCTCGAGGTCAACAAAAATTGTTGAATATAATTGTTAAAAGGTCAAAAAATAACAAAAACAAATAACTTAAGGACGAGCACACCTAAAAA
>NW_023489589.1:824-1065 GCF_013731165.1 Rhagoletis pomonella
GGCATAACAAAAATGAAAATAGTGGAGAAAAGCAAACGATAATTTACAAGGCGTACTTAGCATGGTGCATAGGCAACTGGCTGAGTCAGTGGGATCGTCGGTTCGAAGCCTACTGAAAGAAATCTGATGAGGAAATGTGGTGATTTCCGAAATAGCTATCACTTCTACCATTTTTTCAAATTATTGTTGCTTTTCCACAATAAATTTTCATTAAAAACGGCCTCGAGCTCAATAAGAATTG
>NW_023489590.1:0-1064 GCF_013731165.1 Rhagoletis pomonella
CAAGAAGCACTTGTTTCAGCCCCAACCATTTCCGTTGCACCATTTCCATTGCACCATTTCCGTTGCATCATTTCCGTTGCATACACACAAGAAGCACTTGTTTCAGCCCCAACCATTTCCGTTGCACCATTTCCATTGCATCATTTCCGTTGCATACACACAAGAAGTACTTGTTTCAGCCCCAACCATTTCCGTTGCACCATTTCCGTTGAATCACTTCCGTTGCATCATTTCCGTTGCACCATTTCTGTGTGCAATTTCCGCTGAATTTGCCAATTTACTCCCAACCAACCGCCGCTAAAGAAGTTTCACTTCAATAACAATAAAAAACATTCGCTCACTGAGATTCGAACTCAGATCTCTTGGTTTAGCGTGCCAAAGCTTTACTCTGTCGACCATTGCCACAGTTGCAGCGCCGCGAGCCAAATGGCATAGGTACTTATGCTTTTCACTGGGGATGAATAGGCAGTCTATCCCGTCAACTGGTACTACTAGTATTTCTACTGATAGTGTGCTGATGGAGGAGCGGGAAATTCAGATCTCCTATGACACCGCCATGTTAATAATACCAGTCGCTAACATTTGAAAAAGGATACAACGTGAACTATTTGGGCTGAAACGCAAACTGGTAGCATTCTGGTTCACAAATGGTAGCTTTCCCTGCAGGGTAAACATGTACATAACACATACACAAAAACGGCACTCACGTACACAATCCATACTCAAAAACCGTACTAGACTCTTCCGCTTTGATTTCGGAATGCTTACACATTGGGAAGTTAGCTTACTGCCAGTATTACATATGTATATGGTTTGCGGTATCATTAATTTTATTCCAAGGAAGCGACAGACATCTGACAGTTATATAAATATTAGTTGCGTTCCCGTACTCGCAAGAAGTTGCAAGAATTTACAAGAGTTTACCAGAAAGCGTTTCTGTTCTCGGTTCTCTGGTAAAGTAGGCGAAAAATTGATGAGTAAAATCGATCTTCTCTTTACGGGGTGTACATAGCTCTCGCTTTGAACATCGATTACGCAGGTTCGATCCCTGCTGAAGTCTAGAA
>NW_023489591.1:0-1064 GCF_013731165.1 Rhagoletis pomonella
GACCGTATTGAAAGACCAATACGTTAGTTTGGGTGATATACCCTAAGTTTTACCATGGAGTCTCTGGCAGGCATAAAAGGCCCTTGTAGCCTTGTTGGTAATGTTAAGGAGATGTGATATATATATATATATATATATATATAGATATTATTATATATATATATTATCCTTCCTTCCATTTTTTAGCATTTTTTCAACTGTTTTTAATAGTACTTTTTATGTTAGAACATTTTTATTTTTTCAAAAAAAGAAAAAAGTGTGTTTTATTATATCATTGAACTGACATGTGATTTTGTTTTACTTAATTATACTTTTTAGCTATAACAAAAGACTGAAACCTAGTTTTATAAAATATAATAATCTATTTCACGACTATATTCCTTTCTCAATTATATTGTAGTTCTTTAACTATTAGGCGAGACCATTAACTAACCCTTCATATATATGTATATATTTAGGTTGCGGACTAACATAACAACTGCTCCAACTTTTAGTATCAAGTCATGAGGTGCAACTCTCCTACTCCTACATTCTCCTGTGGATATTCAGATACGACAGTAGATATCAACGCCATAGTAAACATTTTCTTTTACGGACAACATATTAACCATATCTTTATTAACTATCGTACAGTGCTTATTTTTTGAACCCGAAATTAATCGATCCTTCAAGTGGTTTTGATTAATTACTTGGAATCGGTAGTTAACTACAAATATTCAGTACAAAAATCTTATCTTAAATTTTGAGTCCGGCGAGAGTTCTTTAACCCGCAAGAGAAAACTGAAATAATCAGATTCTCTGAAACGCATATATATGGAGAGTTTAAAATAGTTTACCCTTCTCTCGGTCCGTCTGCTAGGACTTCTTCTTTAAGTTTTCCAGCTTTTTAAAAATATACAAAATTGAAAATAAATTTACACTATACAGAGACAGAAGCAACATTTTTGTTTTGCGGATCTACCGCTGTATCGCTACCTAATTTGCACGAACGTAGCAATGCATTGCTCGATATGAAACAAAAACAGGGACGAAAGCGAATAAATGGAACTACAGTAAAACCCGCT
>NW_023489592.1:0-1064 GCF_013731165.1 Rhagoletis pomonella
ATACATATCGTCTCGTTTCTTCGTTAATCTAATATCTATATCTTTTGTGAAAACCAAAATTACTCCTTATTTCATTGTAAATAAATAAACTAGGAAAAATTAAACAAGTAATTATTTCCCTTTTTCACTACAGTCATAACAATTCGAGTTTTTACAAAAAGTGGACTCAGCAACATTATTTATTCCTCCCCTTGCGCGAAATATTTGACCCTTGGGTCTTACCAACAATCACATCGAAAACCTTTTCAATGAGTTTATGCGACAGGTTAGAGAAGAGATTCTTTAGGGCTATTGTAGGGATTGGATATTTACGCTTTCAAAAAGAGTGTTCCAGTTTTTCACCCACCACTCACGTTTCCACTCTACTAATCTCTCATCGTGCCCATCCTTTTAACTATATATATGCCGCAGAAACATGGACGATAACGAAAAAATATGGGAAGGCTTCGGCTTTCCAGAGAACTATTCTATGCAAGATCTACTGCCTGGTACTCGTGGGCGAGGAGCTGTTTAACTCCATGGACACAGTAAAGAGCGTAAAAATTTAACTCTTGCGCTGGCTTTAGCACGTTGAACGCATGCTAGACGAGGCCCCGGTAAAAAAAATCCTTCGGCTCGGCACCCATGAGCGCGGTTGCCAAAATATTAAAACACCATGACAACTCTAAAGTTACATTTAAAAATAAAATACATTTTCTTGGAATTAAGACGGCCAACTAACTTTCCGTATTGCGTTATGTTAAATAAATGAAATAGAATAAAAACGAATTAATTGTAAGACGAACTTTAAGTGATCAAAAATTACATAATAAGAATAGGTATGGCGCCACAAAGCCATACGCTTAATTCTGCATTAGAAATTACACAAACTTAAAAACTAAAAACTTAAATGACTTGCACTTTTGTTCAACAAGTTAGACAAACATAATTTGGCAATTATGTATAGTGAGGGGAAAGCATAATTTGAAGAAATTATTAGGAAGGCTTTGTGCCTTTTTTTATTTTTTATTTTTGACGAGTGAGGGTGGCTTACCTGCATTTTTTACAATCACAATCGAGCTAAA
>NW_023489593.1:0-1064 GCF_013731165.1 Rhagoletis pomonella
TAATAAAAAAAAATATTCCGACGAACTGATAACCTCCTGCTTTTTTGGATGTCGGTTAAAAATGTAAAAATAACCTTCTGTGCTCATATCCCCGTAGTTGCGTATGTAACGTATACGCCCCGTAGAACCATACGCATTCATATAACAAGCCTCAACTTAAAAGTCACATTATTTAGAAGTAATTAAATATTGGCGTGGGAGATTTTTACACAGTTTTCCTTATGCACATATACATTACTTTCTTCATGTATGCATATAACAATTTTAGAATGAATTTTTTTTACCAAATTTGGTAATAATATACCAAAGTGGCAACCCTGCATGTGACACTAAAAAACAACTCGTGAGATTTGCTCGTATATGAATGTTGTAGTAAATACCAGGGTACTATTTACTTAAGCACTAAAACTAAGGACACAAGTATTCAGCTAGTTCACCTAACCAAACACCGCGTACAAAAGTATATATAGAGTTTAGCTTCACTAAATACTGGGTCCAAAAGAATTTGAAATTTATGGCTTCATTAAATACTGGATATAAGAGAACTTATGACTTCATTAAAAATTAGATACCTGCTATTCACTTAGTATAAACCTTAAGAATTTAGGGATTCTCGAAACTATTTCGGGTCTTTGGGACTACTTATAGATATTCGATCTTTCAAGACTATTTCGAAGTGTTTAGGATTCTCGAGACTAATTCGGGACTTTCAGGATTTTAGGTATTCTCGGTAGTATTTCTGGGTTTTTCGGAACTATTTCGGGATTTTCATAAATATTTCTGATCTTTAGACTACTTCTCGACTTTCGGGCAGGTCCCCGGATTTGGGGGATAGTTTCGGGATTTTCGTGGCTACTTTGGATTTTCGAAATTGTGCAGGTTTTTCCAGGATGAATATCAAGTATGTAGGTAGTACGAACACAAATTTATGACTTTTCTAAAATAAATAAACTGTGCACACTTCGATTCATTTACGAAATTTTGGAAGAAAATCGGTAAAGCAATGAAACTAATGCTGGCATGTGAAGAATTTCTTGGAGAATTTTTTCAGAATTTTCTTTATT
>NW_023489594.1:0-1064 GCF_013731165.1 Rhagoletis pomonella
GGTGATAAGTCGTTTGCATTCATTTTCGATTGTCATCAACTTTTGTATAAGGTGACCAGAATTTTTTAACATTCCAGGAGGACAAATTCTCTATATTGAAAACCCAAAAATTTTTTATATTTATTTTAACACATTAATAAGGAATAAATTAACAATTCAAAATTTCTCTAAACACAAGTCAAACAAGTTAATAGTACACTGCGTTGCCCACAGGACCACATGTCCTATACTAATTTGGTTTAGATCCGATCATTGGATCATGAAAAAATTAACGGTTTTTTTTGCTTAAAAATTATTTTTTAAACTATTTAATTGCAATTGTTTTACTTGCAAAGAAAATTGCTATCGTTCTTCGTCTTTGGCCAAGGTTCGATTATAATTTTGTATCAACGCTATACCTCGTTCAGTAATATATTAATATTTTTTATAGAATTTAATGCCCTACAAGAATATGCCTATGAAAACCTTATCCCTTTTTTATAACTTTTCTTAACGGTTCAAAAGTTATAAAATTTTTAATTAAAACAAATTTTTTTACATGTTATTTACATAGAAAATTTCAAATGCCGACCGACAACTTTTATAATTGAAATAAAAATGTTTCCAACTAGGTGAAATTTCTTCTCAGTTAATAGGTTATTTTAAGGCCATAAATACGTCAGGTTAGTTATTTTGGATCACCCTAATATATATATACAAGAATTACTCTTTTACAGTAATAAGAATAAGTGGCAAATTTCACGGAAAACACCCCACAAAAAAGTCTGGATCCGCCGCTGGGCCTGTGTTATTTTTGATTACGTACTTGGATGTGAAATAACACATTTTCTAAGAAAATTAAGCATATTTTCGCCCCAATGCAACGAACATACTTGTTTTAAGCCATCTTACAAATGCTTTTATCAAGATAAAAAATCCCCAAACAAAAATATTGCCACTGAAAAACTTATAGATACATATCTGGCAAACAAAATGACATATGGGTGTTTCCATGCAGCCGTACGCGACATTCGTACACTTATGGAGTAACATAAATCTCTCAAAAATAGAAGTTACTGAAAAAC
>NW_023489595.1:0-1064 GCF_013731165.1 Rhagoletis pomonella
CCAAGTCGCCAAAAATCAATAAAAATTCGCTACTAATTAGGTGTATTTTAGGTGTTAATTAGGGCCTCCAAAATTAATTTAGGTGTTCCTCTGGTTTCCGAGAAATTCGCAAAAATGTGTGGGTTTACGTAAACCTAGCTGACCCATCTTTAAATTTTGGTTTTCAGTTTTCCAAATATATGCTGGAATTAGGTGTCTTTTAGGTGTTCTTCAACGCCACTAAAACTAATTTAGTAGCTCCATTGGTTTCCGAGAAATTCGCAAAAATATGTGGGTCAGCTAGGTTTACGTAAACCTAGCTTACCCATCGTTAAATTTAGGTTTTAAGTTTTCCAAATATATGCTGGAATTAGGTGTCTTAGGTGTTCTTCAACGCCACTAAAACTAAAGACACCTAATTCCTAGCTAATTTTTAATGATTTTTGGCGACTTGGGTCAGCTAGGTTTATGGACGTGAAAATGGGCGTGGCCCGCCCACTTATGTATGACCACATGTGTGTATCTCGGTAACCGTTATATCAATTTGTACCAAACTCGGTACGATTATTGTGCTTGCCACATAAAAGCAAACCGTTGAAAATTATTGAAATCGGACTAAAATTACGGAGCTTTTCAAATAACGGTAAGTTTCAGAAATGCTTGAAACTTCAATATTTCGAAATTTAAGGACGCTAATTTACTCAAAATTGATACAGCCCGGCTTACCATGTAGCGGTAGCTTTCGGAAAGGTGAAAGACATATATTTAATACTTGCGCCGGGTATTTAATGTTCGGCTCCGCCCGAACTTAGAATTTCTTACTTGCTTTTATTAAAAGTGGTCTGCTTTTAATATAATAAAAGCTAGTTTTAAGTTTTTTCATTAACTTAATTTTATCTTATTTAACCAAAGGCAAATTATACACCCGCTACAAAATGATACTTGCACCTGGTATGGGCTAAAAAGTAAAAAGTTTCCAGCACGCCCAGATTTTGAGAAAAACGTGGTCAAAGTATCGAAAAATCGAGTTTTTTTGCAATATTTGAGAAGCTCTAGCAAAAAATCAAAAGATGTTAGAACCTTAC
>NW_023489596.1:0-1064 GCF_013731165.1 Rhagoletis pomonella
ATGCGTTAATGCCGCAGCACAGCAAGAATAGTAGCAAAAATAAAAAAAAATGCTAACACAGAAAACAACAACACAGCGCACCAACATAGACATTCGCATAAAAAATGCTAGCCATAACTGCATTTGCCACAACAATAAAGCTACAAAAATAACTATGCCGCAGCAATAGTGGCAGAGAAATAACTTTAGCTGCATTTTAATGGCTTGCAGCCACTTCAATTGCCATCATAACAATAACAACAAAATAAGAGTCATTATGCTGTAACGTTACTTTCGTGCGCATAGCGTTAGCTGCCGATATTTGGATGTACGAATATATAGCTGTGGATTTTGGGGCTTTAAAATCGATCGATTTTCACACATCCACACACGCCATCTCTGCTGCCTCCTTCTGTCGCTCTCTCTATTACTTGTTTTCCAATAGTGCTCTCTCACTATGGACCAAATAGTTTATTTTTGCTACAAAACTTTTGCACTCGCCCTTTTTTTTAATTTGTTGAAAAATGCATTCTACCTCCACAGCTTTGGCCGCAACGATTTATCATAAATGTTTTAAATCACAATTTCCGCTCACATGCGGTTGTGGGCGGCTGTTGGTTTTACTTATTTGTTGCTGCTAGTTGCCATTAAATTGAAAGTAAAGGCTATCCAATTCAAAAAATAAAATGAATTGGTTTTATTGATGTGGTGAGCTATATTTTAGTTTATTTATTTATGTATGTATTCCCATAAAGAGCGTAAAAATTGGTTTTTGTTTTTTTCTATTAATATACACTTCAAACAATTTGTGTAAGCTGAGGAGAGATTTTTTATAAAAGCTGTAACTTAAATATATTACAAAAACTGTAAGGATATATAAAAGCCGATGGTGATTAACTTTATTTAAAGGAACGAATATAAATACATACCGTTATTCCAAATCACACATATGTACATACTCGTAGCTAAACTGGGCAAAAAATAAAAATAAAAAATTGGTGTGTTCATCTTCATCTTCATATTCATCTTCATCTTCAGCTTCATCTTCATCTTCATCTTCATCTTCATCTTCATCTTCATCTTCA
>NW_023489597.1:0-1064 GCF_013731165.1 Rhagoletis pomonella
GTGGTTGTGTTTGTTTTGAAATTATTGTAGAGTCGCGCTCGACCGGTGAATATACATATGTATTTGTACGTAATAAGCGGTGATTTGTGGTAAATTAATTGATGCTAAAGATGTATTTGAAAAGTGTTGCGTTGTTTTATAAATTGAATTGTGATGAAGTAAAATGTGTGGTTTATCAAAAATGGAAAGAAAATCTACATAAAAAAAATGTGTGTGATCAAGGCTTCGGAATCCCTTCGTTAGCACAACAACGAAAAAAATGTGTGCAGTAAAAAGGTGAATACATATTTTGTTCTTATTTTTTTATATTTTAGTAATCCTTTGCATTACTTTTGCATTCAGAGCTTTAAGCTAAAATTAGTCAATAACGTAAACCTACCGGTACGTAAACCCGAGTCAGCTGACACGATATGTCTTACCAAAGCGCTATGTAAATGAAAACTCAACACCGCAGAATTTTTCTGTAGTTGTAGCCCGTAGCGCAGAGATCTGCGGAATTTAGATTTTTCCCTGTCAGCTGATTTCTTCCTTCTACAGATGGTTGCCACTTCGCCAGTTTTGCAGATGGTAAAATAGTTATAAGTTCCTAGACAAAATACGTTTAGAATATTTGAAATTTACTATTGAATAAGGTTTTTTTGTTGAAAACTAAGTAGTTTATATTTAGCTACCATCCATTCTACCACGAAAAATTGTAGTTGAAAAGGCAAGTTTATGAAAAGGCATTGATGAGTGGCAACACTGTAGTAAGCAACACTGAGGGCTCCAGTAATCGACAAAATTCTGCGTATACAGACTGCGTTTAAGCATACGTTCTGCGTTCTTGACTAATTTCAGCTTTAAGCTAAAATTAGTCAATAACGCAGAATGTCGATTACTGCACCCTCAGTGTTGCTTACTACAGTGTTGCCACTTATCAATGCCTTTTCATAAACTTATCTTTTCAACTACAATTTTTCGTGCTATAAAGATCGGCGCTAAATATAAACTACTTAGTTTTCAACAAAAATCCTTATACAATAGTAAATTTGAAATATCTTAAACGTATTTTGAATAGGAAATTA
>NW_023489598.1:0-1064 GCF_013731165.1 Rhagoletis pomonella
GTAGAGTCTGTAGTATATGGTGGCCTTTAATCGAATTTGCGTTGTTATTAAAATTAAATAAAAAATTTTGATATTTATTTTGTTGTTACTGAAATCAACGCCTAATAAATATAAATAAATATTATAAAAAACATAGATAATCAGTAAGAGCCTCAATACAGGTCATAGAGTATTTTGATTTTCTTAAAAAGTTTTAAATTTATCATTTAGTACCTCTTGCATTGATGACTACGACATTTTACAAAGATATATGTATGGAATTAAAATTAATATGGGCATTCATGGAAAAGCGTAAATGCCTCGTAATCGCGTAAACATCGTAAATAAGCCGATGTTCGATACAAAATTCAATAAGTTTACGAGGTTTACATGGTTAAGAGGCATTTACGCGTTTAGATGAATAACCCTATGGTAATGTGGTATGTATGTAAGGAATTTCCCCAGCGAAATGGGCAACACAACATTAACCCAGATGAAAGCAAGGCGCTTTCATGCAATTTTTGGTGTTAAACCCCCGAGTTGGAAACGTGCTCTTATAATTTGATTTTTTTTTTAATATATAGGCCCATAAAATAATATGAACGGACTTGGTGGACATTAATGGACACTTTGCGCAGCTAGATCCGCGCTGTCTGCAATATATATGTATATATATTTTTTTTTTATATTATGCTCTTAACTTTTCTAATAAAATTTTCGATATAGACATGCATTATTTTTTGCCCTTCATAAAATTATTTTCTACGCAATTTCTTTCTCTCTTTCTTCTTATTGTCATTTCTTGTAATGAACAGTATGTATGATAGGCCAGCCAGTTAAACAACTACAAAACAAATGCCGTTTTTAGGATTATTGATTGGTTAATTTCCAATACCTGATCACCAGCGCCTAAATCTTCTTCTTCACGATCGACGTGAACACCGTTGGCGATATCGGACGACTGTTGCTCGAGCGCAACAAGTAAATTACATGTTTTCCAATCGAAACCTTGAGAAGTTGTGGAATTAATAGAATTTGGTTCAATATTTATTTACTGTTTTTGGTCTAAGAGTCTTAACCATTTT
>NW_023489599.1:0-1064 GCF_013731165.1 Rhagoletis pomonella
GCATTGCTCATGGAAGGGTGGTACTCCGTTTCAAGGGAAAGCTTGTAACGGGTGATTTTTTTGAGGTTAGGATTTTCATGCATTAGTATTTGACAGATCACGTGGGATTTCAGACATGGTGTCAAAGAGAAAGATGCTCAGTATGCTTTGAAATTTCATCATGAATAGACTTACTAACGAGCAACGCTTGCAAATCATTGAATTTTATTACCAAAATCAGTGTTCGGTTCGAAATGTGTTGAATGTGTGAAAAGTTGGCAGAAAATCCGCTTTTTTATCGACAAATTTTGTTCAGCGATGAGGCTCATTTCTGGTTGAATGGCTTCGTAAATAAGCAAAATTGCCGCATTTGGAGTGAAGAGCAACCAGAAGCCGTTCAAGAACTGCCCATGCATCCCGAAAAAATGCACTGTTTGGTGTGGTTTGTACGCTGGTGGAATCATTGGACCGTATTTTTTTCAAAGATGCTGTTGGACGCAACGTTACGGTGAATGGCGATCGCTATCGTTCGATGCTAACAAACTTTTTGTTGCCAAAAATGGAAGAACTGAACTTGGTTGACATGTGGTTTCAACAAGATGGCGCTACATGCCACACAACTCGCGATTCTATGGCCATTTTGAGGGAAAACTTCGGAGAACAATTCATCTCAAGAAATGGACCGGTAAGTTGGCCACCAAGATCATGCGATTTGACGCCTTTAGACTATTTTTTGTGGGGCTACGTCAAGTCTAAAGTCTACAGAAATAAGCCAGCAACTATTCCAGCTTTGGAAGACAACATTTCCGAAGAAATTCGGGCTATTCCGGCCGAAATGCTCGAAAAAGTTGCCCAAAATTGGACTTTCCGAATGGACCACCTAAGACGCAGCCGCGGTCAACATTTAAATGAAATTATCTTCAAAAAGTAAATGTCATGGACCAATCTAACGTTTCAAATAAAGAACCGATGAGATTTTGCAAATTTTATGCGTTTTTTTTAAAAAAAAAGTTATCAAGCTCTTAAAAAATCACCCGTTAGAAGCTGGAAGCGCTGATGTGAGGCAGTGAATAAAAATCGTGAGA
>NW_023489600.1:0-1064 GCF_013731165.1 Rhagoletis pomonella
GTGTAAAGGGTACATGATTGCCTATTTATATAATTGATTTATTCGGTAGCTGTAAAAAGCTTCATATAAATTTAAAAAAAACGCGCTACGCACTTATTTCTCAACTTAAAAAAAAAAGATTTAAAATTACAATCAACTACAAACGATTCTGGACCTGATTTCATCAAAATTGAAGCTGTAGTTGAAAAAAAGCATCATATAAATTTTTTTAAAAACCCATTACGCACTTATTTTTCAACTAAAAAAAATAATTTTGTTAAACTACAAACAACTACAAACGATTCTGGACCAGAATTCAATAAAATTAGGCGGTAGCTGTAAAAAGCTTCATATGAATTTAAAAAAAAAGCGCATTACGCACTTATTTTTCAACTAAAAAAAAATTTAAAACTGCAATCAACTACAAACGATTCTGGACCAGAATTCATTAAAATTTAAGCGATAGCTGTAAAAAGCATCATATGAATTAAAAAAAAAACGCATTACGCACTTATTTTTCAACTTAAAAAAATTTAAAACTACAATCAACTACAAACGATTCTGGACCTGAATTCATTAAAATTTAAGCGGCAGCTGTAAAAAGCTTGATATACATTTTTTAAAAAACGCATTACGCACTTATTATTCAACTAAAAAAAAAACACTTAAAACTACAATCAACTGCAAACGATTCTGGACCAGAATTCATTTAAATTTAGGCGGTAGCTGTAAAAAGCTTCATATGAATTAAAAAAAAATGCATTACGCACTTATTTTTCAATTAAAAAAAAAAACATTTAAAACTACAATCAACTACAAACGATTCTGGACATGAATTCATTAAAATTGAAGCTGTAGTTGTAAAAAAGCTTCATATAAATTTTTTTTAAAACCCATTACGCACTTATTTTTCAACTAAAAAAAAACATTTAACTACAAACGATTCTGGACCAGAATTCATTTAAATTTAGGCGGTAGCTGTAAAAAGCTTCAAATGAATTAAAAAAAAGATGCATTACGCACTTATTTTTCAACTACAAAAAAAAAAAATTAAAACTACAATCAACTACAAACGATTCTGGACC
>NW_023489601.1:0-1064 GCF_013731165.1 Rhagoletis pomonella
TTGCAGGAGGTTAGAGGTACGCCCGCATTCCGATATTTCCGTCCCCCCTCCTTGCCAGCTCGTCGGCTAGGCAGTTGCCAGGGATGTCCCTGTGTCCAGGGACCCATACAACAGTCAAGGAGCATTTTGATGCCAGCAGGTTCAGAGTCTTCCTGCATTCGATGGCTACTTTGGACGTTGCTTCGTTATTATTGAGATATTTGATAGCAGCCTGGATGTCAGAATAGATAGAGATAGGCCGTCCTGGAAGGGCGGAGGAGCCGCCTCCATTATGGCGTTTAATTCCGCTTGAAAAACGCTGCAATGTTCCGGTAAGCGAAAACTGAGATTTAGCGCGAGTTCGCCAGAGAAGATCCTGCTACCCACTCTTTTGTTAAGCTTGGAACCATCTGTATATATGGCCGTAGACCCTGGGTTCAGGTCTGTGGCCCTTTCCCACTCGTTCCTTTCTGGGATTATTGTGGAGAATTTGTTATCTAAACAGAGTAGTGGAGTGGTATAATCTATTTCTCGTAGATTATCCGGTAGAGTTTCAAGTACTTTTGCGTGCCCGAATCTGAGGTCTCTCCACGGCTGGATTGTGCACTGCAGCCGGCCTGAAATTTGCCGTAGAGATCCACAGGTGGAAGATTTAAGATTATTTCCAGAGATTTGGTGGGTGTGGTGGGCAGGGCTCCCGTGACGAGCATGGCCGCCGTCCTCTGCACACGTTCCACCTTGGCTCTGGATACGGTGTTGTTTAGCGCAGGCCACCATACGGTGACCCCGTAGAAAAGGATGGGTCTTGTGACAGCTGTGTACATCCAGTGTACTATATGTGGTTTTATTCCCCATTTTTTTCCTATAGCCGCCTTGCAGGCATACAGGGCAGTATTGGCCTTGCTGGAGCGATCTTCAATGTTTCGCTTCTAGTCCAGCTTCCTGTCCAGAATAACACCAAGGTATTTCGCCTCGGTTTAGAGAGTAAGTGCCACCCCGTTTAGGGTGGGAGGTTTAAATAAGGGAATTTTATACTTACTTGTGAAAAGTACCATTTCTGTCTTGGCAGGATTGACACTAAGTCC
>NW_023489602.1:0-1064 GCF_013731165.1 Rhagoletis pomonella
AGGGAAAAAAATATTAAAATCAAATAGAAACGTAATTGATCTTACTAAAGGGTGATTTTTTTGAGGTTAGGATTTTCATGCATTAGTATTTGACAGATCACGTGGGATTTCAGACATGGTGTCAAAGAGAAAGATGCTCAGTATGCTTTGACATTTCATCATGAATAGACTTACTAACGAGCAACGCTTGCAAATCATTGAATTTTATTACCAAAATCAGTGTTCGGTTCGAAATGTGTTGAATGTGTGAAAAGTTGGCAGAAAATCCGCTTTTTTATCGACAAATTTTGTTCAGCGATGAGGCTCATTTCTGGTTGAATGGCTTCGTAAATAAGCAAAATTGCCGCATTTGGAGTGAAGAGCAACCAGAAGCCGTTCAAGAACTGCCCATGCATCCCGAAAAATGCACTGTTTGGTGTGGTTTGTACGCTGGTGGAATCATTGGACCGTATTTTTTCAAAGATGCTGTTGGACGCAACGTTACGGTGAATGGCGATCGCTATCGTTCGATGCTAACAAACTTTTTGTTGCCAAAAAATGGAAGAACTGAACTTGGTTGACATGTGGTTTCAACAAGATGGCGCTACATGCCACACAGCTCGCGATTCTATGGCCATTTTGAGGGAAAACTTCGGAGAACAATTCATCTCAAGAAATGGACCGGTAAGTTGGCCACCAAGATCATGCGATTTGACGCCTTTAGACTATTTTTTTGTGGGGCTACGTCAAGTCTAAAGTCTACAGAAATAAGCCAGCAACTATTCCAGCTTTGGAAGACAACATTTCCGAAGAAATTCGGGCTATTCCGGCCGAAATGCTCGAAAAAGTTGCCCAAAATTGGACTTTCCGAATGGACCACCTAAGACGCAGCCGCGGTCAACATTTAAATGAAATTATCTTCAAAAAGTAAATGTCATGGACCAATCTAACGTTTCAAATAAAGAACCGATGAGATTTTGCAAACTTTATGCGTTTTTTTTAAAAAAAAAGTTATCAAGCTCTTAAAAAATCACCCGTTATAAACGTCAAAGTACTGTATATTGGTAAATATTCAATTCAATTAC
>NW_023489603.1:0-1064 GCF_013731165.1 Rhagoletis pomonella
CATCATCATTTTCTGACAAAGAGTCAAATGACAATGAATTCGAACTAACGGGTGATTTTTTAAGAGCTTGATACCTTTTTTTTAAAAAAAAAACGCATAAAATTTGCAAAATCTCATCGGTTCTTTATTTGAAACGTTAGATTGGTCCATGACATTTACTTTTTGAAGATAATTTCATTTAAATGTTGACCGCGGCTGCGTCTTAGGTGGTCCATTCGGAAAGTCCAATTTTGGGCAACTTTTTCGAGCATTTCGGCCGGAATAGCCCGAATTTCTTCGGAAATGTTGTCTTCCAAAGCTGGAATAGTTGCTGGCTTATTTCTGTAGACTTTAGACTTGACGTAGCCCCACAAAAAAATAGTCTAAAGGCGTCAAATCGCATGATCTTGGTGGCCAACTTACCGGTCCATTTCTTGAGATGAATTGTTCTCCGAAGTTTTCCCTCAAAATGGCCATAGAATCGCGAGCTGTGTGGCATGTAGCGCCATCTTGTTGAAACCACATGTCAACCAAGTTCAGTTCTTCCATTTTTGGCAACAAAAAGTTTGTTAGCATCGAACGATAGCGATCGCCATTCACCGTAACGTTGCGTCCAACAGCATCTTTGAAAAAATACGGTCCAATGATTCCACCAGCGTACAAACCACACCAAACAGTGCATTTTTCGGGATGCATGGGCAGTTCTTGAACGGCTTCTGGTTGCTCTTCACTCCAAATGCGGCAATTTTGCTTATTTACGAAGCCATTCAACCAGAAATGAGCCTCATCGCTGAACAAAATTTGTCGATAAAAAAGCGGATTTTCTGCCAACTTTTCACACATTCAACACATTTCGAACCGAACACTGATTTTGGTAATAAAATTCAATGATTTGCAAGCGTTGCTCGTTAGTAAGTCTATTCATGATGAAATGTCAAAGCATACTGAGCATCTTTCTCTTTGACACCATGTCTGAAATCCCACGTGATCTGTCAAATACTAATGCATGAAAATCCTAACCTCAAAAAAATCACCTTATACAATCATCATTATCAAGTTCAGTATATCGTTGATCATTGTCACTA
>NW_023489604.1:0-1064 GCF_013731165.1 Rhagoletis pomonella
TTTATTTATTTATGTTTTATATTTAATGTTCTTTTAACAGTTAGTTTTTATTGTTTTAAAAAAGAAATAAAATATTAATTTAATTTAATTTAATTTATAAAAACCTATTGCTAAAAGGCGACCAATATAACGCCAAGACCTCCTCGCAAGCAAATCTTTCAATTAGTATTTTGAGAGACAGTAAAGAGCTTAAAGACGTTTGTCGTTCGAAAAACTGTAGTAAGTTAAGAGATAGTTCCCAGAATTGCCATGTAAATATATTTACCAAATCTGGTGTTGAAAGATATTTTATTTAGTTGATGTAAATAAACTTTTTCCTCAGTGTAATTGTTGAGGGGTTCACTGACCAGGAATATCCTATTAATCCACACAATACTTCCCTAAGGAAATCCAGTTCGGTTGTTACAAAGACCTTTTAAGATAATTATGTATGTGTTAGAATTCTTAGTTTCCTTCTTACAGAAATTTTTGTTTTTATTAGGAAAAACTAACGCTGCGACTAAGTCTATTGTGATAACCGTTTGGACGTCACTCAAATCTTAGGATATTTATAAAGTTTAACACTTTGTAGGGTGACATGTCCTAATGTAGATAATAGCCTTACCATATGCTCTGAAGTTTCCTTCGGCAACCCACAGAACCTGCAGTCCATCACGTCAGAAAGTCCCATTAAACAAAGGTGGTACCTTAGCTTGCAGCGTCCTTTTAGGTAGACAGTGATAGTTCTTAAATCCTCCCGACTTAGGTTAAGCAGTCGTTCAGTGATTCCACGAGAGGTACGTGGCTATACATAAATCTCTTGGATTGCCTTTTACCATTTGACATGCGCCAGTTGGCTGCAAGCTGGGAGTCTTCCCACTTTCTAAGGAGCTTTCTCGTTTATCACTTGAATGTGTCGCAGAAATACTGAGGCGGGCAATCCAGAACTTAGCGTTTGAAAATACCCTCTTGTGTGTAAGACTTTTAATATCGATCTACAGGCGCCAGTAAAAGCATCTACAGTATTTGTTTAGTTACTCAGTGTTTTCAGAGTATTAAACGAAAAATACATACGTTCGCCGGGA
>NW_023489605.1:0-1064 GCF_013731165.1 Rhagoletis pomonella
TTCATCTTCATCTTCATCTTCATCTTCATCTTCATCTTCATCTTCATGTTCGTGTTCGTGTTCATGTTCATTTTTATCTACATCTGCATCTCCATCTGCACTTTAACTTTCACGTTTTCCTTAATCTTGCCTTATATCTCTGTCGTTATACTCATTCCATTATCTTTGCATCTGGCTAAGTACATCCTTGCTTTTGCTTTGTATTTCTTCATTACACAGAGGCGCATGCGAAGCTTAGCTGATGTTGCAGTCAATGTCGGCGCCTCGAAAGGAGACGTCGAGAACGCTCACAGCTTATATATCACTACATAACCAAATTCGTTCTTGCTTCTTGGAAAGGGGTCTAAAAATTAAACTTAGCCTTAAAGCGGGCTACCCTTTTTGGTTTGTGCTCCTGTTTTCTGCGAGTAGAAAATTTGCTATGATCGCCCGTCGCATCCATAACCTTGGAAATATAATTAGAGATCTCATTCTGTTTACTGCTCCTTTGGCCCAAACGTTTCACGGGATTTCACTTCAGGAAAATTATAGATATAAGCAGAGAGTTAATAAAAAATCTTTGGTAACTAACTGCTTCGACATAATTCTTATTAAAAAGGGCTGCGCATGTGTTTTGTTGAATTACAGTTTAAATAATATAAATTATGGATTGTAGACATAAAAAATTTAAATAAATATTTGAAAAGCTTATTTAAAGCTAACATTACGGCACGCTAACGGCAGTTGACAAATAAAAATATTTACTAAAAATACAAGTTATAACAACACTACTTAAAATGTTATTTATGAACAAAAAAAAAAACGAGTAATGAGATTAAAAAATCAACAAACAGGCTAATTTTAAGTTACACTACCTTGAACTTGTATTGGCAATAACATTTAGCCAACAGGATGGCAGCGTCTGTACTTTAACTTAGGACAAGCGGCGCGGGAGGGAGTTTAAAGAAAACGTGTGCGACCCGCGTTTGCTGAGCAATCGTGCCGAAAACAGCTCTAAACGGTAGGCTTGTTTTTTTTATTACCAACATAAATTTGTAATTGGTTTGTTCATTTGTATGTACATA
>NW_023489606.1:0-1064 GCF_013731165.1 Rhagoletis pomonella
ATATATAACCTTTAATAAAAATAATCATCATCTTCGCTGGCGTCATTTCATCACTATCATCATCTTCATCATCGCTATAAGGCTGCATAATTAACAACTGTTGTGCTTCTTTCGGCAAATCCTGCAATTTTTTTTGGGGTAGTTTCCTCATACTTGATACAACAGGGTCGGAACTAATCAAAAGTCTATTGAATACATCTTCATTCGTGTTTTTTCTGTTGGACTTGCGAGAAAAATGTTCTCTGTAGCTCTTAAAATCTTTTTCGCGCCTCTAGAGCTTCTTTTGACAATTGACGTTTATTTTTTATTTTTATTTTGAACACGGAAAACCTGTAGAGGACTCAAGCCAACTTTTGTTTGCTTTAACAAACCGTTCTTCGTGTCTACAGGACCTATTTCAACGAATTTTGAACTCAGAAATGAAATATCTCATCTTTTCATTAAACTCTTTTAAATTTTCATCAGACGGCCTGATGCGGTCTTTCATTATCCCCGTTAAAACCTTAAATTTATCATTGAATTTCATAAAGGCTTTGACGAGTAACCCATATGATATTAGAGCTCGTTCCTATAAAGAAAATAATAATATAATTACATATTAGTTAAAAATAGCACCACTATCATTATTTCTATTCCCTGCACATGACATTCATGCATAGAAATAGCAACACTATAAACAATAACAAAGATTATAATTAACACTAAAAATATGCATCATGTACCATTCTTTACGGTTTCACATATACCCTATAAATCATTAGACAAATAAATTACGTCATTCTAAGCTATTATTGTAAAATTTAATAGACCCAAATTTTATTTTATGAGTCTAAGCAGATATGTACATAAATGTATACATACTTTCTTTGATACATGCAAGTACTAAAGGTTCGCCTTTGAAACAAAACAGTAGGTATTTAGCCTACTTTTGATAATAGACGTATGTACATACCTAATAGTTATTACGTATGTAGGGTATAAAAAAACAGTAATTGAGCAAACAACGAACGTGGACAATAGGTTAGGTTAGGTTAGGTTAAAGTGGCTGCCAGTGACCCCACTAG
>NW_023489607.1:0-1064 GCF_013731165.1 Rhagoletis pomonella
AACAGTTATTGAAAAGCGTCACTTGATATGTCGCGTCTCTTTTTGAATTTATCTAAATGCTTTTAAATGACTTTCTCGAAGACATCTAACATCATAGTTGTTGGAGAGGATTCGATTTAATGTTCCCCAGGGCTCTCTTCGGAATTTCTACCCTTTCTATGTAGATTATTTTAAAGCCAAATATGCCAGTGATGATCCTATTACTCGCGCTATTCGGGGATTAGCAAAACTACTGTTCTTGATGTTTCGCTTTCAAGGGCTGCACAGACTGATATTTGTGCCGAAAAGCTGGGAAAAAATATTTTTGCTGTTTTTATTGCGAATTCCGGTAGTATATCCATCCAGTAAAAATGTTTGTTCGGGAAGATTTTTTTTTTAGGACTAAAGTTAGCCAAACGCAGAATTCCTTCATTCCTTCAGTAAGTAAACTTTTTCATATATTTTTCCGTAAAAAACACTGTGGCAAGAATTTATCACTGATAAATAGAGTCGTCTGATTATTCTGGTAGATAAGGAACGCAACTATTAGGTGCGTTCGTTTAAAATCTCCAGCAGAAACCAACCAACTGCCAAATTTCGGCGAAATGTCATCTGTTATCTCACAAGAGAGAAATATCCAAAATAGTACGCGAACAGAAAATTTGCAGAAACTTGCAAGTTAGACGAACAGCTGATATAATTTTTGTTTACATACAAAAGTGTAAAATTTAAAACGTACGAAAAGTCATCGCAAAGTGTTATACTGACACAGTTTATTGATTAAACAAATAACTACTTATTTCTCACAAGTTTAATTAGTCGCATTTTGTAATTTTTATCTTCCAAACCATCAAATTCAATTTTGTGATTTGCGTAAATGCCAACCAGCTGTTTTTGATCAGCTGTTTTCCTGTTGGCAAATTGCTGTTGGCAAAAATTTTTCCAGCAGAAACCAGCAGCTTCCCCTCAAAATGAAATGTCAGTTTGCTCTCTCAATTTCCCCTACTTTGCAAGTTTTTTGCGTACGCGAACGCAAAAACTTGTAAGTTTTGGTTAAACATGAACAATTAACAGCTACGCGAACG
>NW_023489608.1:0-1063 GCF_013731165.1 Rhagoletis pomonella
CATACTGTTCTCAAGACATCGCCGTGGGGAAAAATGCATTTTCGAATGTGAAAATGGTTGTTTTACCGATTATTTTTTCGATTACCCATACATTAATTTTTCCCACTGGGTACATATTAAAGGTCTGCAAATATACCAGCAGAAATACTCTTCACATGTGTACATGAGTAAATGGAACATAAATTTTAGAGTACTAAAAAAGATGGGAAGAAAAAAAGAGAACATCATAAATTTGAATAACTGAGCAATGTTACTCAACAGTGCTCTGCTACATAAAACACTGTTTCGCTTTTCCAAAACACTTGAGTATGTTGATTGAATTCAGCAGTATTTGAAAACTTCATAGGAAGTATACGACTACTTATGAAAATTTTTCTTTCAAAATGTTAGCATTTAACATAATGTTAAGAAAATTCATAAATTTTATTTTCATTGTCGAATTTGATTCGTTGAAGAAAGGGGGCTTATTTTATTGTTTCGCGCAATTAGGGTTTAGCTAACATTTTGCATTGTGTATTATTTGAACTCTCGTTCGTGTGATCCGCAGAAAATTTATCTTAAAGAAGTGAGTAAAATATAAAAGAAAAATGATTTAATTATAAACAAATATTGATAAAATATTGATAAAGATTAAACCAAATCCTATGTTATTCGACAGGCTAAATGCGAATCCGAGGTCCGTTAGCCTCTATCACGTGAGGTTCGTGGTCAGTTGAACGTCAAGCAGGGATAAATGCATTGAATAAACCTGAAAATTCATATATGTGGGGTTTTAGAACTCAGAGGTCCGTTAACCTCCATAGTGTCAGGTTTTCCAATAACGTAATTTTCCCTTCGAAAGTTTGGGTTTGTCTTCATATATCACTCAACCGAATTCCAAAGCTCTACCGCAAATACGCACGCGCCTTTGATATGTCGAATTTTTTATTGGTCTATGACCATCCTTGGAAGGTTTCCAGTAGATATGTACATCGCAATTTGGTTATGATCGGTGAAGCAGTTTGGTAAAAAATAACGTTTCTTCTTTAACAGGTCATCCGCAGATAACCCATATGGAATGCTT
>NW_023489609.1:0-1063 GCF_013731165.1 Rhagoletis pomonella
TTATCAAGGACTTTCACTAATATTACATAAATTTAACACAACAATTACTGAGTTCTTAAATACACAAACTTCACAATCGCAATGTTGGCAATTTCATCTTGTTTTGATTTTAGTTTCTTCATTTTCTTTACGTTTGGTATTTGACGAACAGTGTTGCTCTCTTTTTTCGAAAATCTTCGAAAGTTGATTCGAACGAACTATGGAGTACGACGGGGCTTCGATTCGAATTTTGTTTTCGAATAGAACAAGCTTTTGACTCGAACTACAGAGTAAGGGCCAAGGTTTTTTCCTCGTCATAATCAGTTTTTATACCCGAGCGCACTTGTGTACACGATAACTCGAGTAAAACTTTAGATATCTTAACGAATTTTGGTACGTGTACTTCTTTCGGGCATAGTACGGAAGATATCGGAAATGGGCCAAATCGGACAATAACCACGCCTTCCTCCCATATAACGGTAGTTTTCAGAAATACAAAAAATAAGCATAAAAGCAAAAGGTTGAAAATTATTGAAATCGGACTAAAATTGCGGTCACTTCTCATATAGCGGTAAATTTCAGATGCTTGAAACTTCGATATTTAGAAATTTAAGAACGCTAATTTAGTCAAAATTGATACTAACAACAATCCCTTGAAAAGAAGTAACAATATTTGGAGTTTTGGAAAATGGGCGTGATACCGCCCACATATGACTATATAAGTTTATCTCATTATTTCTAACTGAACGTTCTATCGAAGATGTTTAAAATAGAGGTAAACCACCCCTGCTTACTATGTAGCGGTAGTTTTCGGAAAGGTGAAAAAACATATGTATATTAAATACTTGCGCTGGGTATTTAATGTTCGGCTCTGCCCGAACTTAGACTTTCTTACTTGTTTAAATGTAGAAAAGGCAAAAAAAGGCAACATCAAATGTGTATACATATATGGAATCAGGAAAAGCTAAATCGTGGACATTCTTAAACGAATATACACTATCTCTTTAGCAGAAAAAAAAAGCAATTTCCTTAAAATCCGTTCCATAAGACCCAATTGTTTATTTAACCATTAACTATTTTAATT
>NW_023489610.1:0-859 GCF_013731165.1 Rhagoletis pomonella
ATTCAGCTTCAGTAATATCCGTCCAAGATCTTTGTTCCTTATCAGGGTTGGCCATATTCCATTTTTCAGTTCTTTCTTTGGCATAACGATTCGTTTCTTTTATGATGATGAATGAAATGTTTTGGGTAAAAAATTTTTTGAATAACTCGATCGCAATAGAATTTTTTTCTTTTGGTCCTGCACGAAATCGCATAATATTGTGCGCCCGAATACGAACTGCGCTTGGTTCATTTTTACTCCACTTTGTACCATCTTTACCATAAAAGAATTCATTGGAATTGCTGTTTCCTTGGGTTTCTTCTCCAAATTCATCATCATCATCATCACCATCATCAGACAATCCATTTGGATCGATTACTGGATCATTCTCGATGTCTGATGCATCACCGTCAGGAATGCAATCCAAATCATGGACGTCGTCGTAATCAGCATCTAGATTTATTTGTTGATAGCTTTCTTCAAGCTCCGCAGCAGCCCTCTCACGTTCCAAATCATTAGCTAACGCAGCTGCCAGCCGTTCATAAAAATCACTATCAAAGTTTCTTCTGTGTGGTCGGGTATTATAAATCAGATCAATTTCCTCATTCATATTTTTTTTTTTATCAAAATAGCACACATAAAAAATAACGCGTAATGTATATATTCTATTTGCACGCACTTCTTATACACTCAACTTTCACTTATCAAATGGCCACCAAAGCAGAATAGAAAATATTAACTAAAATGCCAATCATCTCTTGCCAAGATAATTCGAAAATTCAAAAGAAAACTTTGCAAAACGGTTGCATTCCTTTATTTTAGTTAAAAATTCAAATCATCTCTTGCCATGATAATTCAAAAATTCAAAAGAAAACTTTGA